>NW_005842332.1:1139021-1144831 GCF_000455745.1 Alligator sinensis | reverse complement strand
AGCTCACAGCCAGGCTGCTGGTATACAATAGACACAGACATCAAAACCTCACTATTGTTAGGTTATTGCTTGATGGAGAAGATATTTTAAATTATTGCGTAAATGCCAGTGCACTAGGGACACCGTCTAGACTCTTTACAAAAGGCTTTAGTCATTTGCAACCAATGTTGAAGCAAATTACAAAGCAATATAGTTAGTGTGGAGAAGAGATATCTGTCCTGTTAATGACATTTTCCATGCATCTGCCTAACAATAACACAGCTGCTTGCTACATCAGGAATCATATGAGTGGGAAGAGAGAAAAGAAATTAAATAGCAGCGAGCATGCATTTTTAGGACACGGATTTGTATGCGTCCTTCCACAAATGTAACTTTGTATTGCCCGTCCTTTTGTGAGAAACCTGAGAAAGATCAAGCCAACAGTACCACTGTTTCCACAGTCATAATATGTCATCCATTAGGCAACAGATGCTGCACGCGGTGCGAAGGCACATATACTCTGTGTGGCTGCTTATTTTAGAGTAGCAAATTAACATGAGACGTCTACAAAATGCTTGCACAGCTCTTCAGACTTCCTGGAGCAGAGCCCAGCTGTGAACTAGTCTTTGATCATGGGTGGAGGATACATGCATAGCTGTGATCCTCAATACACCTCTCCTGGAAGACCTGGGTTAGACACCGGGAGGTCCCAGAACGAGCAAGATCTTGATCTCCTGGCTGGCAGGAGGAAGCCTCAGGAAAACAGGCATCGAGTTTCCTCTTCCCAGGTGGAAACTACTGAATTAGGGCTTCCATTCTTTGGATTAAAGAAAACCCTACATTCAACTGAATGTCCTTGGAAATTATAGTAAGTAAGCCTGAAACAAAATTGAAACCCGAGTTGTGTTATTGCTCTGCTGCTCCTATTTCATTACTGGTCATTAAAAAATAATATGCACCAAACTCCGTGGGCATTTTTTAACTGTAAAAGCAAAAGCAAAAACACTTGCTAATGCTAGCATTTGGAAATGGTTGGATCTGATGAGATTTCATCCTTTGGCAAATGAGAGATTGAGAGATTGATAGCATTGTCTCATGCCAGACACAGTGCAAGCTGACTTTAAGGAGGCTTCTCCAACACATCTCTCCCCCAGACTTAAATCCACCTGCCACTTCATTGGTGGGCTTCTCCCAATACTCCCAGTCATCCCCTATTGTGTTCAATGATCTTACACTGGACAGAAACAACTGACCATTTAGGGACCAGGGCAGAAGCAGCACACCAAAAACTCATTATACTTCATGGCATAACCCAGATATGACCTACAGTTCAGCCACCCCTTGTTATCAGATTCACACTGTGCCACACACCCCTTGAATTCTCATATTTATAGGCTTTAAATGAAATCAGTTGTAAACTATATACATAATTCTTGCATGTTTATAGGCTTTAAATGAAATCAGTTGTAAACTATATACATCATTTTTGTGCATGTATATGTGTGTGTGCACATGCATATGTGTGTGCATGCATTTGTGTGTGTGCGCGCACACATATATCATCTGCTGTATGGACCTCCAGTAATTTAGCATGGAGAAAAATATGAAGGCAATCGCTCACTATCAAGAAAACGTATTGGCAAGTCCGTATCAGTTCAAATGACTCACTACTGAATCAAAGTTAGGTTACTACAACAGAACAAAGGCCTCAAGATCTCACTATGGTTTAGTTACTGCTGGATGGTAAAGCTATTTTAGATCAGTTATGCATTTCTCAATTTATATTTATTGCTAGATATATTTAAATTTATCCATTTTGAGCTGCAGTCCACAGAAAAACCTTGTTGTCCCTCTGCTATGTATGCTGAAAAAATATCTGCTGGGGAAAATTACCTGTGACAGCTATTGAAGAAGCTATTTAAGACAAATAACTTAGAGAAGTTGCTAGGAGGAGCAGAAGGCCCTTAGGTGGGGATCAGGCAAGTGATGGGAAAGGTAAAGGGCCTGATTCTCCTTGCATGGTAATGAAAAATGGGAGGAACTCCCCTCCTGTCTGTGGGCTGGGTGAACATCTCAAATGATAGCCCACGCTGCGTCCACCTGGGAGTGAAAGGAGAAGTGACGTGGGCAGAAAGTGCTAATCCTGCTCCACAGTTATGGTGTCCAGGAGGTTAAACACGTGATACTCAACGCAACATCATCCCATCCACCTGCTGATTGCAGGCCCACAAGCCACTTCAAGTCGGCCTGGCAAGTCATAGGCTGCAAATTTGAAAAAAATCCCAGCACATTTTAGCATTAGCGGGACCCAGGCGGACCGCAAAATAAAACAAGCCTGTTCTGAGAGCCTAACAGACGTCAGCAGATGAATACAGAGCAGCGAGATACTGTCATCCCACGGCACACATCCTCCGATCAGATCAAGCGATTAAATCTGCGTCAGTTATACGGTACAAAAACATAGCGTCATGGACGCTCGTCCCCGGATCACCGTTTCCAGCTTTAAATACACCTTGCAGCTTCACCTTGATGTTTATGTCGTGGCAGGAGCCCACTAACCGACGAACGTCCTGTCCTATTTGGCAGTCTCTCTCATCACGCCCTAAGGTTGGTACCGTAACACGGGTGCCTGGGACCGAAATTAATTCCCGTCTATGAAAACTCTGGATTTTGTGGCTGATTCAAACTCTCTGGGGTACGGCAACTAAGGAGCTTGTGTGGGCAGCAGGAAAGGATGTGGAGTTGTTGGAGAGAGGGAGAGAGAGACCATCTGCGCATCTGCCTGTTGCCTGTGTGCAGAGCAAGGAAACGTCTCTGAAATGAGGCCAGCTTTGGCATCCTCTGGAAGGATCTTCAGCCCACGGTCAGCCGCAAAACCCAACCAAAACGCCAACCGGGCAATGAGTTGGCTCTCACTCCTTGTTTTCACTCTGCCTGTTCCCCCCACCTCTGTTTTTAATGGCTGCATTAAAAACAACGGATTTCCATTGAGCCAAGCTCTTTTTTGTTGTTTTGTACCGTTGTTTGCTTTGCCTCTTATAAAGCCCTCGGCAAAAGCCTTGAGATATTTTCCATTCCATCAGTCATGGGAAGCCTAGATTGATTTTCAACGAGTGACTGGCCTCCTACCTCCTTGGAATCAAAATTGAATGGTCTGAATAGAAAAGACCCAAACAAAACAGAAACCTCTCTTGATGCAGCCCATTAATTCTTCACAACATCGAAGCTGGAGGAAGGAAGGGGAAGAGAGAAGCAGGTTGGCCAAATGACATTATCGGCGGCACAGACAGCAAGATAAAAGAAATTAATAGGACTTGTCCAACATCTTCTTCCCTTGGTTAGTAACTGCGGGCCCGATTCTCTTCAGCTGGGGTCTCAATTCATCATTATACATCAATGCACAGGTCAACCATTTCCCCCCAAATGAAAAGCAAACCTAGACTGGAAGCATAAACCAGATATTGGATCCTCCCTTCCATCACTGGTGTGGAGGTCACGTACTTGCTTGCCACGTGTTAGAAAACGAGGGAGACTCGGATAAGGAGGGATTTTCCCCCACCCTTTTATTTAAAGGAATGTCAATTTTCACCCAAGCTCTACAGAGCTGGCTCTTGCCATTAACTAGCTAAACAGAAATTCGAAATCATCAAAACAACCAGCAAATGGATTTTAAATCAAAGCTCCCGCTGAGAAGTCCTAGAGTGCTTTTGTGCTTGTAATGCGCCTGCGAGTTTGCATTCAGGTATCCAGCCTGAAATAAAATTTATGGCCCCGCTGAGCCCTCTACGAAGGTGCTTTATAGGTTAATAAAGAAACTTACGGCTGCAGAGAATGAGTTTGATGGGTCTCGAGCCAGCTGCTAGTGCCCAAGCATCCTCATCACTAACAAGGCTGCGACAAGCGGCGCTAACCGGCATACTTGTTTGACATTCTCAGTAGAGAGGACCAGGATTGAATAAACCATGGAAAATAACCTCTCCCCTCCCCGCTTGGGAACCATGCCTCTCCATCGGAGGTGAAGCATCAGTGGTCAGGTGTCTGATCCGTCTCTACCAAAGACCGCACGGCAATGCTGGACAAACAGGACTCTGGGGTGTGCCAATCTGGACCATTTTCACATCCAATAACATTTGCAGGAAAAAAACCACAAAATGACTAAAGGAATAAATAAGCAAACCTTCCTTGCTGGAAGCAGAACAACCGCCTACAGAAATACAGAGACGCACAGCTTGCGGGAACGTTACCGTGCATGCCTTCTCTAATACCTGGGCTAAACCCCCTCTAGCACCTTGCTGGGGGACCAACCAAAGAGGAACCTGCCCCGATATGATCCAGACACACAGCCCAGCACATGCTAGGAGAGGACCTTGTGAGTGTAATCGGTGCGGTGCAGGTGCTGGCGTGGGCAGTAAAGCTCAGGGAGACATTATCTCTTTCCATCGTCTCCACTGGACATTGCCCTGGAGGCCTAGCCATGGATTCAAAGAGCAGCAGCAGACATAACAAGCATGGGGTGGGAAGCAGAGGGTGGAGATGACAGCCTTACCTTGTTTTCACCTTCTGGAGCTAGAGGGTCCGTCATCCATGAGCCGAACCTTGATCCCGAGGTTTTTATCGTGATTGGGTCACTTATTCCCGTCAGTTTTCCGCAAGCTGTAAAATAGTGCAATGTTGGTGAGCAAGGCATTGAAGGAGCAACTGGGGTCTCGCACGCGCTTGTATTTACTGCAGAAACCGTGTTGAGAAGGACCTAGGGGCTCTGAGGAGCGGCACCGGCAATGGCACTGAGACTCACTCATGTTGCTGTGGCATCACCTCTCTCCAGCTGATGGGCAGCTCCATTTTAATTGAATTAAAGGCAATTAGGCCAAAAACAACTGTCAGATGCCTCTGTGTGTTGTCATTCCTCTTAATAACAATTTTCCTTATCACGTTGCCCCCAAGAAAACAAGCTTTCCTGGAAACGGCCCTGCTGCAGAATAGCAAATGAGGAGTGGAGCTGGCCAGGGTCAAGCAGCCAGGTGGAGAAATTAGCTGAATAACTACTGCTCATTTTTGCTATAATAGAGCTGCCATAGCCGATGGGAGCAGAGAGGGAAGGCAGCTGCCTACTTCCAAATCAGGCCTTTTTCCAAGGGAGAGCAGGTAGAGATCTATGATCTGTATCTATATACATCATTCTCCCCCAGCAAAATATATACATCAGTACATGTCTTCTATCCTCTCTGGTGCTCACCATCGCCATATCTGAGGAGGCATAGCCCTGTGAGCTTGGGAATTAGCAGGTTTTTTATAGCTGGAGACTTGAAATACAGTGAGAAGACAGGCACGAGGTCCGGTGGGGGTTGCACTCCCATCGGCTCCCTTTGACTTCAGTAGTGGGGGCTCAGCACCCTAATCAGGACCTAAGTGACTTGCCCAAGGTCATACAAGGAGCCTGTGGGAAGCCAGGAACTGTCTCCATGCCTCTCAATTCCTTGCCTCGTGTTACAACAAGGTCATTTTCCTTGCTCGGACTTGCAAGCTTGCCAGCACAGGGATGTGGCCAATCTGAACATGCACCTGTTGGACCTACGGTCTGAGGGCCAGGTTTTAAAGGATGCCATAAGAGAGAGGTGTTTAACCACACACTTAGTCACCTTGGGGGGGATTTTCCAAAGAAAAAAAATCACTCAAACTCATTGAATCGGGTGGGAATTAGCATGTCACCATTTCTGAACATCTAGCGAGACATATACCTGCATCCTTAAATGCCTACATCACTCTCAAAAGCTCATCCCTAATGCCTGAGCACTCACCCGCTCGGCTTCCTGCTTCTGTTCCCTGTATCC
>NW_005842332.1:1126327-1139011 GCF_000455745.1 Alligator sinensis | reverse complement strand
AAAACCTTGTCCTCCTCTTCACAATTCGCATGTCTGCAGTGCTACATTCTTAGCATCAGAGCTTGGCCAGATGGCGATTTATATTTACACTAATACCCAGAAGTTTCAGTAATGCTGCCACTCCGGTCTGTTGAAATCCCAGCATTTTAGCATATGTGCACACAGCAATGACAAATGGAAAGACAAGTAAGATGCAGCAGAAGGAACTGCATGCTGATGCTGAACGGACGGCTGCCACGGGAGCCATCCAGCAGTCGTGCAAAGCAGCTCTTGCAATAGCATCCTGTTGAGAAGCAAGGAGAAGGGAATATGGAAGGTGAGCTTTTGAATCTGTCCCCTGGCTCTTCTCTTCAGGTTTTGAACCTTTCCTCTTTGACTAAAAGGGGAAAGTCTGAATAATGAATTCAAGCATTTGCTTTTTCTCAACAGATTTTGAAGCTTGAGTTGAACCTGCATTGCAGTATAAAGCCCCTCGTGAGTCAAGTGCAGTGATCGGGGCCTGGGTCTATAGATGGGAGTTGCCTGCAGTTCCTCAAAGATTAATAGTAACAATTAATAAATAGTGCTATTCTGGTTTTCATCAGATCAGGATCAGGCCCATTATTAGTTTCTGGGATATCTGTTCTGTGCACGAACTGCTGCTTAGTGCAGTCTATGTGGCCACTGCTGCCTCCTTAGATATTCCCTAAAAGATATTAGGGATATCTCCCTAACACAAGATAGTCCCATGGATACAAACATGGAGCAAGATGTCTGACTTGGTTTCAGCCTCTTTAGGTGGATAAAAGCACCCTAAAAAAGCCCTCTTTCTAGCTAGGAAAGGACACCCTTCTCAGCAGAGGCACTGGGGATTGCAATGATAACGCTGCCGTCTCCAGACCCACTCCTAAGCTCTGACAGAAGAGAGATGCTAGTCAAAGATGGGAGAGACTTAGGCCACATCTATGGAAATTCAAGGCAGTTTTTAACAGACCGGCCACAAAGGTTAGCTAAATTACAAGAGAGCCCCCAGAGCCACCTTGTACAAAGCAGGCACCAAGATGGGGCAAAGTTGTTTTAGCTTCCTTCCTCCCACTTCTCCTGGTTGGGAGGGAAGGGCTGCACCTGTTACCCCCGGGACTCTCTGAAGCCCGTGTGAATAAAATTGAAGTTTTTCTTAATAAAGTAAACTGATGGGTAGCTGCATTAAATACCACCCCCCGCCTCTCCATCACCTGAACTCAAGTGAGCAGCATGGGCGTGGGAACAGCTATGCTGACACAGCACGCACCATCCTTTTCCCACCTCCCTCACTCTTCTTCACAGACACAAAGGGGTGCATCCTTACCCCAGGATAGCAAATGCACAGCAGCCATTCGGACCCAGAAGCATGGTGGAGACAAGGCAGGGCAGTGCAATGCCCAGATGAAGAGGAGGAGGTCAATCACTGGAGGGAAGACGGCGGTATTGTCCTGACCTGGCTACTGGAAACGCTAGTCCCGTAACTATTGAGTGCTGCTTAATGACTTGCTATTTAGGAAAAAACACAACACCATAATGTCCACGGGGGAAAAAGCCAGGACAATACAATATTTTTGAGCTAGAACACAAGACTGGAAGAGGCCTCTTGGGCTATCATGGCCAGCTCCCTGCATTCACGGGCAACTCAAAGGGGCCTCAAATCCTATCCATTTGGGCCCCACAGCTACCAAGCACTCAATGAAGGCCCCACAATGAGAAGATAATAAGAGATACAAGGGCACCCTCAGCTTATCATTAATGAAGGTACCCTGCATCACCTCCCCCCAGCAGAGGTGAGAGAGGAATGAGAGCAAGTACATCCAGCGAGCCTAACACCCATCCAGCTAAAAAAGCACCTTGAAAAAACTCCAATGCCCCCTCAAACAAGAACAAAATTTCCCCTCCTGCCTGCCTGTTTGGCTAGAAACTTCTCACCCACCGCCGAGGACCGGGCATCGGCAGAAGAATGCAAAGAGTTAAGATAATAAGCACATAATCTCTAGCAAATTTCCCCGGCATTTCTCTAATCACAGATCTTGCAAACGCTCCCTTCCTCTATCATACCACTACATTGCTGTTGCTTTATCTCTTCCTTTCTATTTCCCCGGAGAGAAGAGTTGTATAAAACCCATTGATTAAAAAAAAAAAAAAAGCTGATAAGCGTAAACTGGTGTTGTTTGCAACTAGCTAGGCTACAGCTCACTACACATTTAGCTGGAGGCACATTTATAACAGCTTCCCAGTGGGGCACTAGGGCATCTCTTATTCTAGGGCAACGCATTTCTTTCATGGCTTAAATGCATCATGTGCCTCAGGTACAAATGGACAATGTCTAAATGGGATCCCGGAGCTAAACTGTCAAGGCTTCACTTCAGTTAAGACGACATCCGTCATTAGGTGTTATTGGTCTGGACGTACAGCTACAATGCTGGCATTATATGGGAGGATTTAAATGCCTTTTGTTCATTCTGGCGGAGACACACGCTACATTCATTATGCAACGAGCTTTTTTTTGTGTTGTTTTTGCTCTGCGCTTGTAGTAGTCGGCATCTGTCTGTCTCGCAGGACAACAGTCGACGCCGAGTGAGACATCAGCTCGCTGAATGTAATCTGTGCTTGCGAGTGTTGGATAGAAACCAGAAGGTAATTCTTTGGAAGAGAGGGGAGAGGGGGACAAGGACTCCCTCCACTGTTGAGTGCCTTCTCCCTAAGTATAGAAATGCCCTCAAGAGGGCAAGTTGAGCACTTCACACAATAGGATTCTTCAATAATCCCTTCCACTATAAAGAAATAGTGAAGTAATCACGTATCATTTGTACTGCTACAGCCTCTTGTCTACTTCCTGGCTACCTTTCACCACTATTCAACACGGCCTCTTCTCTACCCCTGTGCTAAGCCCCTCGTTTAAGGGGACTTCTCTTTGGCATGCCGAACAGCTGCATCATAACGATCCAACGGAGATCAGATGCTGAGTGTTTGCCTACATAGCACGTTCAGCCCTGCTGGGCTCCAAGCAGCTGAATATCAGGGATCTGAAATATTCATAGAGCATCTTGGCCAACTGGGCCCTAATGTAACTAATAAATAAATAAGCAGCAGCAGCATTGTATGTTCAGGACCCCATCATCGTTATGTTTATGCTTCTCTGCATTCGCACTGATGTCTTTTGGACTGCGTATCACAATATTTGATTAAACCTGAATAGCCCCAGACAACCCAGCTCTCTCAGGGAGCCATTTATGGAGCTTAAACAACAGTAGGTCAGACCTTCGCAGGCTACTTCAAGTCACAGGCTGGTGAAATTACCATAAGGAGACTTGATTTGGCCTCTACTAGCAATTCCTTGAGACAGGGAAGACAAAAGGTCTGAGAAAGAAACACAACCTCACACGCAGCATGGCCTGGATTTATTCCAGTTTGGACTGATTATGGCTACTCCGATGTTTTGGGGTTCCTGCAGCTGTTTGCTTCACAGAAATGCTTCCAGATTCATGCCTTTGATCAACAAATCATGGTTTAAGGTTGATCTGAAGGGTTTCTCAGGGGAGGAAACATCACTCTCATGTCTAAAAGGAGCCCTTCCTTTAGCAATGTCTCTGCACGGGAAGACTAGGGCTTACCTCCACTTAGTCCTAAACAACAGCTCCCTCGTCTAGGTTTGTAACATGGGTCACTTGCTATGAGCTAGCTTATACACCCACTGATTCTGCTTGGCTGTACTAATGCCAACCAAGTTACAGTCCTGCCCATCTCCTAGGGGTAGGTTCTCCCCCGGGGCCCTCCCATGCACACCAGGGTATCATGAGTGCCATAGTAGGGACTGGAAATCATTTCATTCATATCCTGCAGAGTGACAGTTCCTGGATCCAGTAGCCGAGGGCGCGGAGCTGTAGATGGTGAGTACAGAAGTACTCTGATCCTGCAGTGAACACTATACAGTGTGCTGCTCACCTCTGCTTGAAGGCAGCAATGTGCATTCACCTAGCATGGTCCTGGACAAGGTGGCAAGGTACCAGCTAGGCCTCACTGGGCCAGAGGGTGGTCATGGGGTATCCATGGGGTAGCCCAAGACCACCCCACCCAAAAGCCAGTCAGACTTTGGATCTGAGTCTGTAAACCTAAAAACTTGACATACCTGGAAATAGCATAGGTCAACTTCATCAAGATTGTACACTCTTTCCACTCACTTCCAACACAAATGCCTTTAGCACACAAGCAGTTAGAGCTGCCCTCTTCCTTTGCCATGATAAGACTAAGCATGGAAACTGGCTTCTGTTTAGCAACTAAAACAGCTCTGAACTGATTTTGCCTTAGACTCCTGGCTGGGAGCCCTCTCACCTGAGTGATCACTAATCAGCTTGCAGCTGGTCTGGCTGGGAGTTTGTGTGTGTAGGGAGGGTAAGGGACTGCTTTCCCTTTTTCTGCCTTGCCCTAAATTGCACCTCAGCTGTATCTTTTTTTTTTTTCTTTTTCATCCTGAGACCAGTGCTCTGTTCTGCATTGAATCCCATTTCATGTGGCGTTGTGCATATTCTACTTTATCCCCTTTAAAGGGAGCATCAATCAATGCTGGAAGGGAAAGCATGGGTGGTGGGGGGGCAGAAACCTAAACCAGCTGAAAGCAGTTGCTTTTCAGGCTCACCCACCGGTTCAAGGAGCAATTCTAAGTGATATTCTCTTGACTGCTGCAAGAGGTCGTTTAGGAACATTAATGGAAACCTTAAAATCCCCATATAAATTGTGATCTTTAAAAATGTAAACAGAACAAAGAATTGAACCTGCCACTATTGATTTGTGATTTGTTTTTATACATATACATATTATGTATATATTATACTGGGGTCAGGAAATGTTCTCAGCATTGATCCTTCAGTAAAGCTTAGGAAACCAAAAAGTAGGGAGGGAAAGAAACCTTGTCTAAAGCAAAAGGCTTTGCTGCATGGCGGTGCTTCAGGGCAGTATGGAAGAAGAAAATGGTGTTAAGCAGGAAATAGGAGGGGTTTTGTGAATCAAAGTCAGATGTCTCTATCTAGTGCGTTCAAGCTGGCAGTCAGCAGAGATCAGGTGTTTGGTAGAGTCTTAATAAAGCTGTGCTGCAGCTACCATCCAGGTTGCAAGCTCTTTAACAGAGGGCTTTATTTGTACCTCCCCTTCCCAAAAAGGGATAGCTATGATCCTCCCCTAGGGTTCAGATGCAGCTAAGTAGCATTTGTAGAGCTGAGCAAATAACTCCTAGCAACTCATTCAGTAAATCTGGCCTCATTTTGTGCTGATGGAGTACCTGTGAATGTGTTACCTGAACCTAATCCATCACAATCTCTATTTTCACACTCTCTGCAGCCAGGAGGAGTGTTAGAAACTTGATCCATGAGACCTAACTGCAGGTGGGCCACAAGGGAGCATTTCTGGGGCAAATGCCTGCATGCACCCATTTTAAAGTCTTTTTCTACCCTGCTTGCTTATTCAGCTGTGAAATTCCCTTCCCTACAAACCCCTGAGCCAGTGCAACTCAGCTGCAATGAAGTTCACCACCAACACGCAAGGGAGTGAATATGGGCCAAAGCAAACCCATCTAAGACACCAAGGACTCTTTGCACAGAGCTGTCTGTGTGATTTAGCTTGCCCTGCTTTTACAAGATTTTTTCATCCCAAAGGATCCTATGAACTGGTAGGTTTTCTTGCCAGCCTAGAAAGCCATCAATGCCATACCAAAATCTGCAACAGGCTTTGAGGCTGTAGATGGCTCAAGCAAAAAGCTCAGGAATACCACCACAAATAACGCAATCCCCCTCACCAGCCCTAAAAATACATTCCCCAACCCATCCTCTCCCACCCCATCTTCTCAACCCCTTCTCTTCAGCTCACCTCCCCAAAAGCCACACCTTTCCCTTAAATGCCCAGCTGAGTCATGAGACAGCCCTTAACCCTTGCCTGGATGATCTAGCCTGTCACAGATTGCCAAAATATTTCTAAATTAAAGTGTACATTCAGGCATCACTTCAGCCACTGCTGAGACATAACCAGCTTGGAGATGGCACATGAAATCAGTGGAGTAATGATGGCATACAACTGATGTGACACAGTGGGGCAGGGACTATGGACAGGGAGGGGGACTCTACTCAAACAGATGCTTTCTTAGCCCAACTGTATAGTCCTAATAAGCAGCATGGCCTGCTAATTCCTAAGGGCCAGACTACATTGCAGTCCCTGATTTAGTGCAATGGAAGGTGCAATAGGTAGTCAGTGTGAGCAAATGTTATCTTTTCCCCCAAACTCAGTCCCTCACCCTTGGGGAGCCCTAGCTCTGGAAGATGCTCGATGGCTCTGGAGCTTCCTGGTTCTTCCTTCACGTTGCATAGAAAGTCACTTAGTCCCCCTGCATCTCACGGAGTCACCTTGGGGTCCCGGTGTCAGTCCCCCCCGGCTCTGGTGAAGTCAGTGAAGCTGAGGATCCAGCCTCCTTGCTTTGGTCCATGCTACGTCATCCCTGTCGGAGATGATTTATCTCCAGAGCTTTATAGTGCTGAAGAAGCATGTTCAAAAATGGCTTTTCCACAGCCTTCTTCAAAGTCGTCCCCTGTGACCCATTGCTTCACAGAGGATGGCTTGAATGTGCTGCTGCAGCCTCAATAGACTCGGCTGAGGCTTTCAGGAAAAATAAGGACCTACTTATGATAAGAGGCTTCACAAATGTTTCTTTGCCAGCTATTACTGTTGCTTTCCTGGGGATGGGGGCTAGAGAGGGGAATCATCTCACCCATGGTCGCACCCTCCTCCCGCAAACGGTCTGGCGACTGCCAGCTTCTCAGGGGGTGGATATAGGCACAGTGCCTCTGAAGCCAACAGGGCCCTGCTAATCTACACCAGTTGATGAGCCTATTTAAAAATCAGGTTCCTCCAACCATATCAGACAGCTGAACAATGAACATTAATGGCTTTGTATAAGGTCCTAACACTTGCATCTCCCACTGAGTCACCTGGCCTATGCACTTTTGCAACGTAGGCCACTCATGCTTTGGTACCTGCATAATACACAGTAATGACCTAATGTTTTGTACCCAAGAATGACCGTTTTGACCTTAACAGAAAGTGAATAACAAAGCTGCATGTGGGTGTTTCTTGCAAAATCGTATTTGCAAGCCTCCTTGCCAAGAAGAGTTTACATTTGTTCATCCCATCTGGGAAGACAAACAATATCACGTGGCCGTTCGGGCCAACCACAACTAGACAACCACATTCCTAGCTCGAATATTGACGATCGGTCCACAAAGGGAACGAGACTCAGTCACGCTAGGTACTAAAACACAACATGAACAATACATCCATTGAGGTCATGAGTACGTCTGGGGGCATCACGGTCTGTTATCACCAATGGAAAAAGAGAGCAATTTTGATCAAAGCATTATTTTTTACCAGTTACTTGCATGGCTTAAATGAGATGTTTCCAGTCTTTCCGTTAATCTTTTTACAGTCACCCCATCTCTAGCATATGGAAAATTTACCACCTGCTGGGAAGTGGGGCATTTTTACACTAGCTTCGAGTTTGAATACTGGCAGCACAAGATCGGTTCACTTGCAGAAACAGCTGCGATAGGAAAAAATACTACAGCAGAAAGAAAACGAAGATGCCCTCTCTTTGGTTCCTACAGCTAAAGGGATGAAAGGTCAGGAAAGAGCTGGCAGTAGGAGGGGGAGAGAAAAAGGGCTCTTATTCCTCATGAGACAGGATGAATACAGGAGAGGCAGCCAAAGGTATTAGGTCTGGAGAGAGGCTTTCTACTGCGGGAAGAAAAATAGATCACTTCTATGTATTGTTTCCTCGGGTGACACCTCATCTCTTCCTTCAAAGGGTGAGAAGTAAAGATTGCTTCATCTCCAGAAAAGCACGGCCTTGTGCCTAAAGCAGTAGACTAGACCTCTGGAGACGGGGGCTCAGTTCCTGGTTCTGCCACCGACTCCCCCGGTGACCTTGGCCCAATCAACCTGTCTGCACCCACCTACAAAACAGGGACAACGCCACTTCCTTCCTCAGACAAGGTTCTTTGGGTGACGGATACAACCTACACTTCCTTCCTCATATCTTTTATCCATCCAAGCTTTGGTAAGATCCTGGGGGCAAGTGCCGTTCCTTGCCGTGTACATATACAGCCCCAACCTCAGTCAAGACCTTCAGACATCACCATAAGGCAAACAGTAAAGCAACTGTATTTTTTTTTCATACATAAAACATTTAGGTTGAAAAGTGTTTGCCAGTATTTTAGGAGCAGATTCAGCTTTCAGGGTACCACTGGTTTTAAAATCAGGGGTCAACACTGAACTGATGCAACTTAGCCTAGCTCCAACCTACAGCCCCAGCCACTATGCACCAGCTGAGGATTTGGTCAATGCCCCTTCTAAACTCAACGTTTCCTCTCCACCAATTTCTCTAACAATTTCAGAAAAAGTGATTTGAACACCTGTTATCAAGAAGGACATAAGTATTTGGGCACCTAGCACCCCCACTGAGAGCCTCTAGGAGACATGCTTTTAAGTCACCAGGGTACTTCTTGAGCCATTGTTCCCCCCTGGGCTTTTAATGCATAGGTGGACTGAAGGGTAACGAAGAAAAGGCTCAACCAGTTATGATAATCAATGTCTACGTGGGGAGGAAAGCTTCCATAAAAAAGGTGAAACCCCCCTGAAAACAAGCAGAAAGCACCCCACGGTCAGAGACAACAGAGAAACAAAATGTTACCTTGGCACAGATAATACAGCGATGAGAAGAGATCTGATCCTTCTCGAAGTTACCTGAGAGCATAATTTCATATGTGCTACCGAAACAGACTGCAGAGCAGTTAATGTGTTTAGGTTATTTAAATTGCTTAACAAGATAGTCAATAATGTAAGTGGAAATTAAATCAGGATACAGCTTGGTCAACAAACGTGGGGGAAAAATTCTTGCAACAAGAAAGAGGATTCAGAAACCCCTTGTACCTACATGATTACCCTTAACCCTGGGCCAGACTCTCATCTCTTTTACAGTAATGCTGTAGAAAAGAGCCACTGATTTCTGTAGGGGGTTGGTCAATGAATGCCAGCTGTACTGACCTGGTCTCTTAAGGTTTCTCCCTTCTAGTTACTTGGCCTAATGGAAGGGCTTCTACTCTTTCGCTAAAAGGAAGTGAGGAGTTGTTTTTCATTTTATATATAGCAGTTGTAACCCATACAGAAACACAAGCCAATCGTGGCCAGGAAAGATTTTTTTCTAACTCATTAGTTGCTAGATGGAAAAAAAAAATCATCCCCTGCATACACATTACTTAAAATGTTATGCAAAGAAACCATGGGCTGTCCTAAATCCAGGGAGTAGGAAGATTGGGCATTGATATATGAGCTGAATGGAGCACGTGTCGGCTTTGGATGACTTAAAATAGTCTGTGTATTTACCATATTTCACTGTCCATTTATGCTAACCTTGCAGAGTCTCACATTTAGACTCAGGGTCCAATTCTGCAAGCACTTACGGCGTATGCAGCCACGTGAACTAGTCCCATTAAGGACGCCTTGCAGGAGTAAAGTGACATATGGCGTAAGTGTTTGCTGGGTCAGAACCTGCTGGATGAGCTCATTTGTTATAGCCAGGGAAGGCACAAGGAGATGTCCAGCTTATCAGCGCTATCTCCAGGTGTGATATGCCAGAAACACATTGCTGGTGTTTCGCCAGTGCCGCCATATTGTTCTGAGCCTACCTAATTTTTGCATGCATGCACGGAGCCTTTCTTCAAGATTTGACACTCTGTTCTGAAGCTCTTCGTAGTCATAGGCGCCAATCTCCTCCTGGAGTTCGTTTAGAACTGACGTCAGATTCTGGACCTCCTCTTTAAACTGCAATACCAATTTTGCATCGGCTTTGTACTCTTCCAGCACTGGTATCAAAGGCCTAAGTTCCTCCATTTTCGCTTTTATTGCCTGCAAGGTTAAAATAAGCTTGGTTCAGTGCTATGCGTGCAAAAATCTGCAACACTCTGTCTTGACCTGGCTGCTTCCTACGTGAGTGCCATGTTCATATCCCACAATTATCATTATTATTTTTAGCATTATTATTTTTTTGGTCCAAATGGTGTATTAGAAAGAACATATTAAAACAGTCTGCAGAACACCAACATATTTGGGAAAGGCCTTTATTTGTCATTTTTAGAATGCAACATCTTAGGGTTACATGCTTCAGATCACATACACAAAGAGTTCTTTTTTTTTTTCTTTCCAAAAAAAAAGAAAATTATATATATATGCATTGACAAGGGTTTCAAACTAGTCATGAAATGCATCTACAGTTGCATGCAAAGGAAGATCTCGGCTGTGGTTCAAGGTTCCTTAGTGAGATATGGTGCTAATTTGGAAAATAATCAAAAAATAAAATGCATGGTGCAAAATGCTCTGTGGCCCTCTTTTCATGGTTACATGGGAGTGAACTGCTTCTTCAGTCACTGCAGCATTGAAAAAACTTTCTTTTAAGTTAGCCCTGTAAGCAAGAAAATGAAATACTGTTGAGGAGCTAGCTCACTAACCTGCCTTACATAGATATCCATTCATAAACAAATACTATTATGGTAATAATAATAATAAAAAAAAAGCACAATCCCAAACCACTCACATTTTAACGCTGGAGTTAGCAGAAACAAAATGCTGTGACCGTTAGTTCAAATGATGCCCTAGCAGCAAATTATACAGGAATTCCTTAATGTTATTTAAGCATGCTAAAAAAAAAAAATATGAATAAAAAAAATAATTCTTCAGAAATGCAGCCGTTCTTTCTCTACGCTCAAATTTTATCATATTTCTGCAATGGAAGGCTGTGTTTCAAGGCGGAGTACACAGCATTTTGTTGACAGCGCTTCGCTCCATTAGACGACAACACCAATAAATAAGCATGCACCTACCGTTTTGTGAAGCGCTGTATGCTAGGCCAGCTTCTGATCGCAGTTAAACCCATGAAAATCCAGTTCTGGACTGGCCTATTTTAAAATCTTTTTTACAATGTCCAGGGTTATAGTATCCACATGCCCTGGTGAGTAACTCTGGATTCACAGGGATGTGAATGCGATCAAAATCTAGCCCGTGCAGGTTAATTTTTGCTGTTTCCTACTGCGTTCTATTTTAGATCAGCAAGCTTTTCAGCCTGCAGTTTATACTTTTGTAAATTTGTCCTCCAAACTGTGGGAGGACAAATGTAGCAAATGTTAAATCAGAAGACTGCCGGAGGAGTTTAAGCTCTACACTTAAATCTAAGCAGTGGAATTCAGTTTAGAGACCAAAAGTAACTGTGCGTGTCTACACGTGCATCTTAATGTGCATTAGACTATTTTAATGTGCATTAAAGCGTCACTAAAAACTATGTGCTTTCACTAATGCTCATTAAAATAGGCTAATGCGGCTTACAATGCAGGGCACTTTTACACATGCTCCAGTAGAGCAAGGGGGTGGGGGTGGGACTTTAATTATAATTGCACTCGAAGCTGCTCTAATTAAAGCGCTGCTGTGTCTTGTGTATCAGCATCCCCATGCTTAAAAATGGTGGCAGGGGCACTTGAACTAAAACTCATTTGACAAGCTTTAGTTCAACTACCCCTGCAGCCATTTTTAAGCCTGGGGACACTGATACACAAGACACAGGAGGCTGCTGGAGCGCGGTGATTGCCATGCTCCAGCAGACTTGATTAACCGAGTCTACTCCAACACGCTGCACGTCAGAACAGCCTCCACGCTTGTGTATAGGCGCCCGAGATGCTAAATTTAATGTGCATTTGCAAAAGCGCATTAATGAACATGTAGGCGCACCCACTGAGAAGCAGTGGTTGTGGGAAGAGGGGGCTGGTAGAAATTTTAAAGAACATTCATATCAATCTCTTCTCTTTATTCATTTTTCATTCATTCAGCGCTTCAATGAAAATTGGCAAGTTAAAGAATTTCAACCAGCTCCCGACTTGGTTAAAACCAAGATGGAAAGTTTCATGAGAGTTGCTTTGGACATTTCCTCCCCACCCCCCAATTTCTGGGGGTGCATTTCAAAACTTGCCCAGCATTTCAGAATTAAAAATTAAAATGAAATAAAATAAAAAGTGGACAAACTATTGGCAGGGCCAGTTTACTTCCACCGGAGTCCCTGAGAGTTTTGCCATTGACTGTAATGGGAACTACTTAAAAGGGCACTCTCTTGAGTTCTGTATGTGGGGGCATCTGGACCAAGCATATATAGTTCACATCAAACCGAGCTTGCCCCTGCATGCCAAAATCATTAGTCTGGGACTGAACATGTTTTTGCCATTTGCTTCCACTGATGTAAAATATGACAGATTAAAGGAAGTGAAACACTTAAGCCAAATTCAGTCTTGGTTTGGGGCTCGCTGTAATCTCTCAACGGAGTAGAAGAGGAAAGCATACCATTTAAATGGCACAAGGAATGCAGGACTATGTGATAGCAATGCTCCAACCCAGGACTGTTTCAGAAGAAAAATAGGCCCAATCCATGACACCACTGAACTCAGCAGGAGTCTTCCCAAAAACTTCAGTGGGGCCAGGATTTCATCCTGAATCCTTGCCCACTCTGACAACCATGAAAGATATTGCTGCCTGTTTGACTCAAGTTCTTTAAGGTGAGACTATTGGGCTAGTTATTAAAAAAAATTAGCAACATACACACTCTTT
>NW_005842332.1:1116080-1126316 GCF_000455745.1 Alligator sinensis | reverse complement strand
CTTTCCCCACCTTCCTTTTTCTCGTTGTGCTATATTTCTGTGACCAGTAGGCACATGTAAGGAGACCCTTCTGCAAAGCATGAATGGAAACCCCTTGTATGCAGTCCATGCATGGAAATTCAAGTTATAGCAGGTCTGAGACTACTGAGGCAATCTAGATGAGAGTTTTTGGCTAAGGCCCACAGTTCAGGAAGCCTCGAACCCTCTCTAATGTGACAACCTGCATTAGGTTTATTGATCTACACTGGGAGACTTGTATTTGCCTCTCTGATAGTTTAGCCCATACTACATTGTGGAAGAGAGACAGATGCTGTAACCTCATTAGCAGGTTGGAAGATGAACATACCTTAAACTGTCTTGCCAGGTGCTGCTTGTGGCTTTCTTCCACTTGCTTGAACTTTGTTTCCAACCCCCTCATCTGGTTTTCCATCTTCTCAACATATTGCAGGTCTCTCTGGGTCCGCCTGTCCAACACCTCTATTGACTGAGACATGTTTTGCACCTGTCAAAAAACAGGCAACACGTTTATAGGGGGGACTAAAAAGCTTTCAGAAAAGCCAAGCAGCCTCATTTCCCTTATGATACAAAACTTTGACCTTTTCCCACTTAGTCAACAAAGCTAAAGAGTAATCAGCATATGCATTATTTACCAGTTAATCAACAGCATCTGATCGTATTATGCCCACGTGCTCCAAAACACAGCAAATTAGTTTCATAAACATTTATTCTGCCATGCTCTAGCAAATAATCCAACAATCATAAATGCAAATAAGGATTGTAGTCAAGAATAAAATGCATTAGTCTTAATGGCCTCTTTGATAGGCTGAATCTGCACACAATGCCTGCTTTTGCAGGAGGAAAGACTATTCGTTAAACAGAAGCCTATTTGCTTAAGAATGGTGTTTCTATTCAGGTATAAATCACCATTCTTTCATGTACATAAGAGGCATTCATTGATTGCCTAAGTGCAAACTTTCAAATCCAGCTAGTAAAACCTCACTAGCCAAATAGCCTGGTCTTTGTTTTATTATTTGCAATATCATCCGTCACTAAAAATACATTGACTGGCAAGCAAAGGCGTATAAACTGGTAAATAATGCATTCCTGAATCTGAGGTTTCTGATTGTAATGGTCATCGTTTCAAGAACTTTTATTATTGGAATCAATGCTATATACCACCAACACCCTTAGCGATTTAAGTGCCAAAAGCTGCTGTTATGCAGTGATGTAAGTGCCACTTGGGTGTGTGAAGGGGAAATACGATTTGGCCCTTGGAATCTCAACTTTCATACGCTGTAATCATTCATCTGCACCTGTGGTGAGCGCACCAGCTGTTGGGATTAAGGGACAAAGATCGCTGGGACTGAACAAGGTGCAAAGAAGACAGCAAATAGATAATCAAAATGAACTGGTTTTAAAGAGGCACTATCACCTGATTTATTAAAATATCCCTCCCTAATACACCTTTTTGATGTAACGTTGTTACAACTTGCTCAGCAAAGCACTGAAGCATAGCCTTAGTGTATATATTTCATCCTTATGCATGAGTAGCTTGTATGCTGTTGGGGCAAGGACTGTCTTTTCATGCTGTGTTTACACAGTCGCCCAACAGGGACCTGGTCCATGGTGCAGCTTCTAGGCCTCAGCATGATACAAACATATTCATAATGATAAGTCCATTGGCATCACTTTGGACTGCTCTTGCACTTGAAGTTAAGAAGGCGTTTCAGTGCCTTTCTGAACTGAGTCATGTCCAGTTCCCGTTACCATGAGAAGCTAACCACAACCCAAATCTTAAGGCAACATTGCTCTCTCTCCTATGACTTCATATTGCAAATAAGCTCCATGAAGTTCTCCGAATGCCATGCTGCCACAGCTAGCTCCCAATTTCACATTCAATGGCTCAAGGAACGAGGAAACGTTGGACCATTTCAACAGTTCCCAGAGCCAGCATTTCCGCCCCTGAACGTCTTTGAGCCATTGAAGCTCATCTTCAGCTAGGACTGCGGCAATGATGGCGATCCCAGCAGGACCTCCAAACACCTCTTGAGCTTTGTTGGGGACAGCCCAGCAAGACATCCCAACATCTTTGCATGTTTTCTGTAATGATTGGAGCTTCACCTCATCAGCATTTGAAGACAGTGAAAATACGATACGGATTGATTCAGATTATTATGGAGAACCTACACATTGGGGTTCGGTGGCTTGGGACTTAGAAGGAGAAGTATCTTGTCCAACTGGGATGAACAAAATGAGGGCCAGTAAATCATTACCCTGGGCTCAGTGTTCAAAATGGAAGCATTTTTAGGCTCTGTCACCTACATCCATCCACCTCTGTCCCTGCATCAGCAGCCAGTTGTGTCGCCACCCAAGACAAGCCCTTCACATGAGCTGCCTTGAATGGGGTGGATGAGAAAGAGAGGTCAACACCCCATGGTGCTGGCAATGAGGAGTAAGGCAATCATTTCCCCTCACTGGATGCAAAGGAATTTGAGGACCTTCTCCTGGACTGAGGAAGAAGAGGGTGGCTTGTCTACTCTGATTCTCCTTGCTGGATATCCTCATCCTGTTGAGTCAACCAATCCTTTCTTGAGTCAAACCGCATCCCCATAACAGAGCCACTTTATACATTAACCAAACAGAACTGGGATTAAGTTTAGGAGTCTACAACATTGGGCAGATGAATTTAGCCAGCATTTGTTCCAATTAAAAGCCCAACGCTGCACAAATTAATGCAGGCAAATGAGGACAGGGTGCTAATGTGGTAACATACTGTAAAGAAAGCTATTTCAGCAATGAGCTTGATGGAAAGTGCAAATCCTTTCCAGTCACTGCTAATAAGGTTGAATTTTTTTTTGTTTTAAGAATCATCCATGGAGAGGCATTTAAAAAAAAAATCAATGTCTTTGATTCTGGATCTTCAAAAATAAAGCACACTTTATCATTTAACGATCTCTTTGTTTTATCTGATTACCATATGAAGGCCTTGATTCAGCAAAGCACTTAAAGCACGTGACTTGGCTTCCCTGAGATGCCCCATGAGTTTCAAGTTAAACGTGTGCTTGTCCGCTTCAATGGACTGAGGTTAAAGACATTAACTCTTTAATTCCACCCAAGTCTCCTCGTTAGGTTCAAAGTTACCCTGAAGAACCTCAGCTAAAACGATTGCTTCTACCCACAAGTTGGAAATACACCTAGTCCAAGTGTGCACAGAAATTAATGTTCCAGAAACTTAATAGGATGGACAAGCTGATGGCTGTCATGGGGAAAACATTTGATTTTAACTTGGGGAAGCAGAAAATTAATAAATCGTGCTTCAGATTCTTCTACTGGTTATGCCAACCTCTTTGACATTGAGTTACTCCCGATTTCTCCCAGGGTAACCAGGAGCAGAATTTGGCCTGACAGCTCTAGGAAGGCACATACGCTAGGTAATACATTCAAAATCCTGATCGTGCTGATCTGTGGGCTATGCCCTTTGTGGTGCAGAGCACTTATGTAAAAACAATCCATCTGGCTCACGTGGGGGCTGAGCCCTTCGTCTCTGGATATAAATGCAGGAGACACTACTGCAATAGCCTGCAAAGATAGGGGCAAATTGGGTGAGGATCAGGACAACAGATCATGAGGGCTCTCATCCAGATCTGCAAGCAATGAGGGGAGAGAGGAGGCCCTCTGGACTCTTCCCATCAGCAAAAGAAGGATGTCAGGGGTATGATATTAAGAGCCAACCTTATGAAAGGAGTCTATAAAAGCCTGGCAACAAAACGGGACAAGAGGGAAACATAACATATACCCTAGCACAAGAAGATGAAGAAGAGCTATTTAAGTTAAAGGACACTGTCACCAGGACAAGTGCCCATGAATACATTTAGCTGGAGATTAGAAAGTGTTTAACCATCAGAGCGACACAGTTCTGCAAGACCCTCCAGGGACAGTGGGGGGTAAAAAAGCCCACCTTGCTGTAAAATGAAGAGCAAGAAGCATCAGAGAGGGATTATTGGGATTTGATATACTTGCCTGTGATATCAAGGGAGCTGAACTACTTGACCGGGGAGTTTCCTTCGAGTCCAATGTTCCTTCAGCCAAAGGATGAGACCAATAGCAGTCTCCTAAGTCTCTACCCTTAGTCTATCCACCAGGGAATGATGGAGGGCTGGACTGTGTTAGCTTTTGTTCCACCCTACACTTCTTTAAGCTCCAAGAGGTCCTTGGAGGTACTTGGAAGGTGCTACCTACATTGGACCCTATCTTTATTTCTCTAGGTTAGTATCCACGTTGTTTAGAGCAGCTTTGAACCTGAACCTCTACTGAATTGCCAACGCCTGTGGACAAAGCCCAGAATTCAAGGTACTGCACTTTGCAAAGGAAGAAATCCCTTCTACTTCTCACTCGCATAAATACGCTGATGCCCTAACCAGTTCAGAGGATGTCTTACTCCCTCCAAAGGTGAACAGTAGGTTATAGTGCTTTCTTCCTTTGAAAACTGAACCACTAGCGTACCTTTAATATGGTACGTTTCTTTGGGAATTAAAAAAAAAAAGAGATGATAATTTTCTCATCACAGAATTAAGGGACTAGAAATGCCGGTCTTGAGGGGGGTGCAAAAATAGTTGCAAATCTTCTATGGGTGGTTAGGGGTTTTCCAGAAGTGTTCGCAGTCGCACTTCACTAAGAGGATTTTGTTCCAGTGGTTAGCAAGGTCCGAGGTCTGGAGCGTCATGTGAACCACTAGGAATTGCCCTTTTCTTTATAACTTCTCTTATGGATTGGTGTGCGTGTTAGCTCTAGCTAACAGACTTGGAATATCATTTTTCCCTCTTTGTATGCGCTGGTAGTCACCAAACTGTTTGTCATCCAAGGAAGAAAATGATCATCTGATAATTCAGCACGGTCTCTCTTGGTAATGACAGCATCTCACATCTCTAATACCGTAGCTACTCTTTCCATTAGAGTCGGGGTTAAATGAGGCTTGTTTTGCTCAGGTGAGTAGCTCCAGGAAGCCGGTGGATCTCTGAACTCAGGGCAATCTGATAGCTCAATGCTTGTTCCTTCTTAGCTCAAGGTTTGCACTATTGGACAAACTGTTCTTATTTCTTCAGGGGGAAAAAAAAAGCCTCTGTGATTATTTTTAGAAACTCGTGCTACTCGCACTGGGGAAATGTTAAGGGCCAGCGTGCTCATTTCTCCATTAATATACTCATAGAGATTCAAATCTTTTAAGTGTAGGTTTGTAATCGTTATGAGTGACTAATGCATCAATTTTCTCTAAGCATCAGGATAAAAATTATTTTGTCATGTACATAGCATGCTGGCACAGTATTTAGACATAAAGGATAATTACATACCCAACACAAGAGTCCGCTTGTGTTAGAAAAAAACCAAAAAAAAACAAGAAACCAACCCAAAAAAATAAAGAATGACACCATTTCCCAAGGAACAGAGTTTCCTCACTGGAGCCTATTACCCAGAAAATTTCCTGTTAGCAGGATGGGTCCTTAATGAGATTCTTTTGATCTTGCTGGATGGCGGACTATTAAAAACTAATCAAACGGGTGTCAATGTTAAAAAGAAAACCACCAACTATCATTTCATTATTTGAAGTTGATGACTTGTGCTGTTTTATTCAACCTTTCAAGTATCAATTCAAGCCAAAGTGCACAGGCTTCATTTTCAATTCTAGTCCCCTCTTGTCTTTCTGAAATTCAGCCTTTGAAAATACTTGTGTTAAATTAATGAAAAACAACATTATTAGGGTCAACTTCCCCCCTCCTCCCCATTGAATCATGCAGGTCCCTATCACATTTCATAGCAGCTTGTGCAAGATCTCTGCATATACCTACGTCCTTCATTACCAAGCTGTCTAGACACCGCAGAGCCATGAATGAATTTACCCTCAGACCTGGGAGGAATGATTATCCCCATTTGCCCAGTGAGGGAATGAGACACAGAAAGACTTGCGCAAAGTCTTGCAAGAGAGTCAAGAATTGAGTCCAGATTTTCTGCATGTTACCCGCTGTCTTCACTTAAGACCCACCCCACGCCTCCCCTCCCCAGCCCTTCCATATTGCACTCCAGGCTGTTACCTTTTCTAATAGCTGCCTCAGCTGCTTTGTCCTAGCATCACGTGAGCACATCGTCTGTTGGGGTGCCACCACTGTGCATATACAACGTCCCTCGCTGTCTTGGGCAGAGCTGTACACCTGCCAGCTTTCCTCTGGGTTGGTAGGCAACACCTAATCGACACACAGAAAAGGGGGTTAAGTAAAGCAGGGGGACTTGCAAAGGGGTAGCCAGAGCATGGGGAGATGGTACACAAGAAAACACAGGCGTGGACCCTATTTCAGTGCAAAAGAGCAATGGATATGTATCTCATGGAAGACAGAGGAGAGGTTTCTCTGAACGCCCAGCTAGCAGGAGAGGACAGAAAGCATTTACAATGCAAAGATATGGATTTGGGACATACTAGCTCCGTGCCTGGTGGTATGAAAAAGAGAGCAAGAGCCAAAGCAGATGAATAGGGATGGGGCAGGGGAGACCAGGGGGATGGTATGTAGCAGAGAAAATCAGGGTAGTAGGGTCTGGTTAGCCTGCTGTAACACACTAGTTGAGCGAGCTCTGAAGCACACGGTGGCTGGGTGAGAGCTGATGAATAAGATGCACTCGATTCCTCCTTGACACGCTGAGAATGAAGTGCATCCCGAGCTAAGGGGGAGTTTACAGCCTCCTTGGAGCTAAGCTGTAATCAATGGGCATCTGCAGAGCTCTCCAAGATCCTGAAACAGGAAAATTAGCCTGGAACAGTAAAAGGCCCCTTGCATTTTCACCCCCCAGCCCCAAGCCCCAACCAGCCCTGCCAGGCTCCTCGCCAGCACTGCAATATTTTGGGAAGGGTTCAGCAAATCCATGGAAGGGGAATCCCAGACTCATTGCCTGTGAAAGCCAGCCAGCTAAGGAGGGAGGCAGCCTTGCGGATGTAACCAGCCTCTCCAGCAGGGCTTCCATAATGCACCGACGGAAAGGGAAGCCAGCAACTGAACTACGTTCATTTTCCAGCCCTGTTCTGCCCCAAAAGCACCGGTGATCTCCATTCCCTTTGATCACGCAACGTTTTGCACGGTGCATTATGTAATCAGAGCCTCATTTCTGATCACTTGGAAGAAAGCAGCATCCCCAAGCAAGGGGTGGGAGGGGGGAAGGGTGAAAAAAATGCTGTTTTGATTGATTAAATATATTCTCTATAACCTTGCAAACAGCCGAGCCGACAAACAGACGCAGGGGCAGAGAGAGAGAGAGAGAGGGATTCTGTAAAGCGGTCCAAATGATTTTGGGTCAATCCCGTTCTGGCAACGTGGCAGAAGCTACCCGCTTCACTCCCAGGGCAAAGACATGCTGCCTTCAATACTTTTCATCTTGAAACAGTGGAGCTGTTACATGCTACATCCTTTATGGAGACAGAAGCTTGCAGCCGGGAGGTGCGAGCTGTCAATGCCTTCCTGCTCAGGGAAGTAAGGAGTGTGATCCTCAGCCAATTCCAATAGATAAGAGCAGAATCTATAGTCTCCTTTCAGGGGAAGGAAGTGGAACAATAAGACCCGGCTGAAATACACTTGCAACTTCTCTGATGCATTTTCCAACCAGTAATGACTATCGATTGGAGGCATGTGAGTGCCTCAGCTCTGGGAGGGGGACCCTGCAACCAGGGTCCTTGGCCGAAATAGAGGGAAAAGTAGTGCCAGCGGGGGGGACCTCCAGACTTGCCTTCACCCCTGTGCAAACCCCACTATTTCTATGCAGGAGATTGGTGCCTAACAGGTTATGTAACAGGAGGGCCAGCTAAGAGGGGCATTACAGCACGGTTGCAGGCTGGCCAGGGGACAGCCAGCCCAGCCCGCAGTCTGTCGGCTGGGAACGTGCCCTTACCGTGCCCTTCCTCTAAGGTAGCAAATCTGCACACACCCAACTGGGGGTCAGACTGCACAATGTGCACACACCAAACTGGGGGTCGGACTGCAAATCTGCACCCACCAAACTGGGGGTCGGACTGCACAATGTGCACACACCAAACTGGGGGTCGGACTGCAAATCTGCACCCACCAAACTGGGGGGCCAGCCTGCAGAATTTGCACACCCCAAACTGGGGGGGTCAGACTACAAATCTGCACACACCAAACTGGGGGGACAGACTGCACAATGTGCACACACCAAACTGGGGGGGTCAGACTACAAATCTGCACACACCAAACTGGGGGGACAGACTGCACAATGTGCACACACCAAACTGGGGGGGTCAGACTACAAATCTGCACACACCAAACTGGGGGGACAGACTGCACAATGTGCACACACCAAACTGGGGGGGTCAGACTACAAATCTGCACACACCAAACTGGGGGGACAGACTGCACAATGTGCACACACCAAACTGGGGGGGTCAGACTACAAATCTGCACACACCAAACTGGGGGGACAGACTGCACAATGTGCACACACCAAACTGGGGGGGTCAGACTACAAATCTGCACACACCAAACTGGGGGGACAGACTGCACAATGTGCACACACCAAACTGGGGGGGTCAGACTACAAATCTGCACACACCAAACTGGGGGGACAGACTGCACAATGTGCACACACCAAACTGGGGGGGTCAGACTACAAATCTGCACACACCAAACTGGGGGGACAGACTGCACAATGTGCACACACCAAACTGGGGGGGTCAGACTACAAATCTGCACACACCAAACTGGGGGGACAGACTGCACAATGTGCACACACCAAACTGGGGGGGTCAGACTACAAATCTGCACACACCAAACTGGGGGGACAGACTGCACAATGTGCACACACCAAACTGGGGGGGTCAGACTACAAATCTGCACACACCAAACTGGGGGGACAGACTGCACAATGTGCACACACCAAACTGGGGGGGTCAGACTACAAATCTGCACACACCAAACTGGGGGTCAGACTGCAAATCTGCACCCACCAAACTGGGGGTCAGACTGCACAATGTGCACCCACCAAACTGGGGGTCAGGCTACAAATCTTCACACACCCAACTGGGGGTCGGACTGCACAATATGCACACACCCAACTGGGGGTCGGACTGTAAATCTGCACCCACCAAACTGGGGGTCAGACTGCACAATGTGCACCCACCAAACTGGGGGTCAGGCTACAAATCTTCACACACCCAACTGGGGGTCGGACTGCACAATATGCACACACCCAACTGGGGGTCGGACTGTAAATCTGCACCCACCAAACTGGGGGTCAGACTGCACAATGTGCACCCACCAAACTGGGGGTCAGGCTACAAATCTTCACACACCCAACTGGGGGTCGGACTGCACAATATGCACACACCAAACTGGGGGTCAGACTGCAAATCTGCACCCACCAAACTGGGGGTCAGACTGCACAATGTGCACCCACCAAACTGGGGGTCGGACTGCACAATGTGCACCCACCAAACTGGGGGTCAGGCTACAAATCTTCACACACCCAACTGGGGGTCGGACTGCACAATATGCACACACCCAACTGGGGGTCGGACTGTAAATCTGCACCCACCAAACTGGGGGTCAGACTTGATGCTCTAATAGGTCCCTTCCGACCCTAAAAATCTCCAAAACCGCCCGCAGCTGCAGCCGAACCCAGTCTCAAGCACAGCCCCCCTTGCCCCTTCCCAAGAACACCCCAGAGAAGCAAGGCTTTTTGCAGCCCATCACCCCTGAGCCCTGCAAAAGCCCATCCTCATCCCAGCCCTTGCAGAGCAGGAGGGGGATGCTCCCCCGGCATCCCGAGGGGATTTAAACCCGAAAGAAAGGTTGTTTGATTTTTTCTTCTTCTTCCAACTATTCCCCTCGGTCTAAGAAAAGAGATGCGCTTTGCCCCCAAGAGTCAGGGGGGTTAGGAGCTAATGCACTTTGCTGCGGGGGGTGGGGGGTACACCGCGCAGTCTCCCCCAAGCTTTAGCATCCCCCCCCAGAGCTCCTAACCCCGCTGCGCACTCACTCCCGTGCTCCGGTCCAGCGTGCCCCCCGTGGCGGCGGTCAACTTGGTGGTGTTGAGCCCCACGAGCGAGGGCAGCGTCTGCGACATCCAGTTGGTGATCATGGCCATGGTGCTGAGGACCACTCCGATCTTGAGCAAAGGCACCGACATCTCTGCGCGCCGGGGCTCCGGCCCCGCTTCATGCCCGGGCGGCCGGGGGCTGCGCGAGCC
>NW_005842332.1:1113599-1115792 GCF_000455745.1 Alligator sinensis | reverse complement strand
CGGGGCTCGCCCGCCTGGCATGCGGCTTCCCGGGCACAGCCGTGCCCCGGGCAGACGGCCAGAGCCGCGGGGAGCACCGCTGCTGCCTCCTCTGCTTCCCCCCAGTCAAGGTTTGCTGCTGATCCAGCGCACAGGGCCCATAATGCTGGGGCTATCACCCCTGCTGCCTCCCCTGCTTCCCCCCCTAGTCAAGAGAGGGGTTGTGCTGCTGATCCAGCGGCACAGGGCACATAGAGCTGGGGGTATCACTGCTGCTGCCGCCCCTGCTTCCCCCCCCAGTCAAGAGAGGGGGTTTGCCGCTGATCCAGCTGCACAGAGAAGCTAGAGCCGAAGGGCAAGGCTGGGGGCAACTCTGCTGCCGTCCCTGCATCTCCCCTTCTTTTTTCCCCCCAGCCTCATAGGCAGCCAGACTTGGGGAGCAAGGCTGGGGGGCATCTCTGCTGCCATCCCTGTGTCTCCCCTTCTTTTTTTCCCCCAGCAAGAAGGGGGATTTTGCCCCCGAGGAAGCCTCACGGGCCTTCCCAGGCAGCTAGAGCTGAAGGGCAAGGTTGGGGGGCACTTCTGCCGTCCCTGCATCTCCCCTTCTTTTTTCCACAGCCTCATAGGCTTGCCCAAACAACCAGACTTGGGGAGCAAGGCTGGGGTGTCACCTCCACTGTCTCCCCGCAGTCAAGAGAGGGGTTTTGTCCCTGAACCAGTCTCACAGGCCTGCACAGACAGCCAGAGCTGGGGGGCAAGACTGGGGGTCACCTCCACTGCCATCCCCGTGTCTCCCCTTCTTTTTTCCCCTGCAGCCAAGAGAGGGGTTTTGCCCCTGAGCCAGCCTCACAGGTCTGCTGAGACAGCCAAAGTAGGGAGCAAGGCTGGGGTAAGAAAAGCTGCCACCTTTGCTGCCATCCTTGTGTCTCCCCTTCTTTTTTTCCCCCCAGTAAGGAGGGGGGGTTTGCCCCCAAGCCAGCATCACAGGCTTGCCCAAGCAGCCAGAGCAGAGCAGCAAGGCTGGGGTGGGGAAAGCCATCACCTCTGCCAACCCGCAGCAATGAGCTCTCAGCCGGACTTTGACCCCAAGCGCTTCCTGGCTCCCTCCATGGTTCCTTTTCTCCCTGCTCTGCCTTGCACATGAAAGCACCTTTCAGGTATCAACATGCACCTAGTATCAACGTGCACTGAATGTTTTCTCCGTGGATTCATAACCTCCAGCCAGGCTGCAAATTGGGCACCAGCATCAGTCTTATTTGTACCAGTCTACCCTTTCCCCTCCCCGCCTGACTTCCCATTATCGCTGTTCCAGAGGAAGTTCGGCTCTCCTCCCTGCCATCCATTAGAGAGCATCCAGAGGTGGAAGACCTCCAAAAGATTTCCCAGCTTCTCTACAGCTTGGGCCAGAGAAAGCAGGTGAAGGCAACAGGCAGCTCAGTGAAGGGGAGAAGGATCCATTATGGATAGGGTGGGACACTGGCATGCGAGAAAGCGGGCGTCTGAAACGGGCAGCTCCAGTTCTGAGCACTTTCCCACCGTCTTCAATTCTAAGTGGGTCTCCGGACACTTCCCTGCCTGCCAAAACCCCTCGATAACTCTCAGGAGGCATTGCATTGTTTGTATGACAACCACTTCCTGATCTGGGATTGAGGTTCGGGGGTGCTGGGTGCTGTACCCAGCACCCCCGAAAAAGGCAGCTGCTTCTGCAGAGGGATTACAAGCTCCGGGCAAGATACAACTGGCAAATGTGGGGGAACAAGATGAGCTCCACCTCCTCCCATGGGTTTTTGCAATCGCTGAGCATGGTGGTGTGAGGCCAGGGGTTTCAGAAGTATATTATCATTTCTACTGCATGAGCCTGAGGTTGTAAGATCTATATCACACCAGTGACAGCATCCTACAAGTCCCCCAAGGTGAGAGTCTAGGACAGCGGTTCTGAACCGGGGGTACATGTACCCCCAGGGGGTACGTGAGATACATTTCATACATTGTCTAGCACAGGTCAAAGGGCCTAAAAAAAGTCTTGACAATTTGAAAAGTTTTTGTATGAGTATCTTGCCGTTTTTATAATACACAATTACACGTAGCTTGACATAAAAATTAATTTCCCATTGGAAGGGGGTATGTGAAGTCTCACTCTGAGACCAAGGGGTACCTAAACTGAAAGAGGTTCAGCACTGCTGGTCTAGGACTTCAATGGGGGAGAGACGTCAC
>NW_005842332.1:1100598-1113568 GCF_000455745.1 Alligator sinensis | reverse complement strand
TGAAAACCAAAGTTGGCATTCTCCAAAAATGAAAAGGCTTGATCACTTTGAAGGTAGACAGGTACAGTCATAACACACACCAGGCCAGCACCTCAATTGGTCCAAGTCCCTGCAGTCGGTAGAGCTACACAGAGTGACACCAGCAGAAGATCAGGACTCTTGTGTTTTAAGAAAAAAAATCCCGTATTGTATTAATTTGCCCAGCTACAAAGCAAACTGTAACTAAGATGCCAGATGGATATTGCATTGGAAATGGTGCTGGTGGCACTGTCAAAACATTTTCCCTGAAATCATCTTCCCCATAAGGAAACTGAACTCATTCCAGATTAAAAATGAAGTTGTTCTCCAGAGGCTTATATAACTTTCTCAATGACTTCAGAAACCAAGCGTCCCTCTGATAGAAACCCTCATTTCTGCCTTCACTTAAACGTTAACCCAGGGGTAAAACATAAGTACTAAATGCAAAAGAAAGGAAAAAGAGATTACAAAATGAATCCTTCGGTCATGTACAGGCAGTCCTGACATACAGCCATAAATGTGTCCTCCGATGATCAACCCCTATGCTTCCTGAGAAGTGATCACAGCCGTCGGTCAGAAAATAGGCATCAAAATCTCTCTGCACCTCTCACATTTTGCAGTAGCAAAGAAAAAAAAAAAAAACGAGGAAGAACAGGATGAATTAAGACAAAGAAAGTCTCATCCCCTCTCACCTCCTTCATGGACCTGCAATGCACAACGGTGCACGAGTGCGAGGTCACTGCTTTGCTTGCATATCGCAGGGAGTCAAAGGGGCTGAACTTTGTGTTAGCAAATAGATAGTTTCTTCCAGAAGTGGCAATGCAGAACAGGAGCCGACATGCATGTTATGCAACTCCATGGCCTGGGAGTCGATGCAATTGTTGAATTCTAGTGCCATCTTCTAGCAGAGATGGGTATTTCACTCTGCTTATCCAAAAGGGTAATGCAGAGGAGGGACGGATCTTTGTGTTAAAAAGCACTATAATGCAAGCGCTCATCTCGCATCTAGCCCCCTCAGGGAATCTTTAAATTATTCTGAAATGGGTATTTTAATGGATGATTCACCATCTGTCTACGGGAGCTGGACAGAAGACCTTGAGAGCAGAACATAGACCAAAAAAGTTTGGGTGTGCTATCCAATTTTTCCTATCTCAAGTTTCTGGATCTGATTTATATGGATAGAAGCGAGGCTCCTCTGCTTCAAATAGCAAGGATTTTTTTTTTCTGTGTGGTAATTCCTTAGATCATCAGTCAGTATTTCACTGTCTAGAGTCTGGGCTGGCCATAGTACCCAAGCACCTCACCGTCTTTTCACCCCTGAGCCTCGCCATGTGCCTGGGAGGTAGAGAAAATGCAGTTAATGGCACTGTGCAGATGCACACAGGGGCACAGGCTGCCACCCTTATTATGGCATCATCTTTCCACTCTTTCCATAATAGGGGAACCCTCCCTCCTTGGTCATGCCTAATACAGGGATTTTCCCATAGGAAACTCCTTGGAGAGGCACTTGGAGCGAGCAAGGCCTCAAAAGGAGGAGCAGAAAGTCTGTCTCCATCTGGGTCTCAGATGAATGAAACAGCAGATCTTCTCGAGTCAGCCTCTGGCTTTTACAGGGTAAGTGCACAACCCCCCAGTCCAAAACCATAGCCTCGACTCTCACTTTGGAGCACCGTCAGGACTCATCCCTGAAGCAGGAGTGTAGGGAGGGGGAAAAGGAGGAGGGAACAGGACTTTTGCCATGAAGAGGGAGACAGGGGGGCGGTGTTTTCAGTGAATAAGTTAACCACAGCGCACACAATCAGCAAGACCCCTGGGAGAGGAGCGAGGGGTGTCGTGCATGAGTGCTGACCACTCAAATGGGGGCGGGATGGGGTCCAATCTCTGGGGAGAGCCAGAGCTCGAAGGAACTTGCAAACGGAAACATCCCAAATGTAATTCTCTTCTCTCGGCCAGAAGGACCTTGTCTTCACAGCCAGGACTCTGCTGTTCAAGATGGGCCTGACCCGAAGCCTATTGATTGAAGAAAACGAGCATCACCTTCCACCTCGCTTAACCTCTTTGTCCCATATCCCAAGCCTTGCCTCGTGTCGGACTCTACCCCTGCCTTAGCAAAGCTACCACCGACTTGCACGGGTCTTTGCTGGAGGATGAAGTGAATAAACAGTGACGGTTCAGACCTCGGTGGGTAGGGCCGCTCATACTTCTGGGCTGCTGCCATTAAACGCATTATGAAAAGACCGTCTTGAAGCAGGAGGTGAAAGTGTCCAGCCCTGGAGGCATTTCCTAAAGTGAACCCTCCTCCTAACCCCCTCCTTTTTTTTTAAGGAAAATTTTTTGTGTCCCAAGTTGAATCAGCCAAATCAATTCCAAATCCACGCGTGTTATTCAAGAACCATATGTGGCCTTGCTACCGGCAAGCATCCTCCACCCCAGTCTGGGGTTTCAGATACTTCCAAATCCTTTGGTGTGCAATATGCATCCTACATGCAGGCCCAAGCCCAGAGGCTTGGGGTTAGGATGCCCCCAAGTATTGCTTGCCCTCTGCCGTATGGCTGCAGGAGCAAGCTAGGGAGGAATCTTTTATTTCCATAAAGTCGGCGCGTAGCCGAGATCCTCCCACTGGGAGCAGGCCAGTGGGAAGCTAGCTATGAGGCTCTTGTAGGGCATCCTGTCTGCAAGCAGACAAGGGTGCATCCTCCTCTACACGGTGCCATTTTAATTGCATGGTATTCCCCCTGCCAGAAGAGGCCGGACAACGAAGCGCTTATGCCCATACCAGGTGGTTGTCACGGATGAGCGGGAAAACAGCTTTTTTTTCCCCCTCCATGGCACAAATATCAAACCAGTGATTGGCATCGCAGTGCAAATCATCAGAAACACTCTAGGTTTGTGCCGCTGACACCGAGATCAGCATTCGTCCCAGCCGGCTCTCAGAGCAAGACCAACGCGTGCCCCTGTAGCAAGTCCAACTTTGGCATCAGAGATCTTGCAAAACACCTCCCGGCTTTCTCCCTTCCTCTGCTTCTACGCTACTCTATTCAAAACAGGCTCTTCCACTGGGCTGAACTCCATCCCATCCAAGTGCCTGACGTCCAATCTGATGCGATACCCTGTAAAGCTCTCGCTAGTGCAATATTTATATCATTTCAGCGCTTGTTTGGAAATCAGGATATGAACTAAAGCTCACCTCTCGTATTCTTCTAAACACGGCGAAGGGGAATTATTAGATCTCAACATATTTTATTATTTAAAAATGATGCTGGGGGAAAATACGTTTCACAGGTTGAGTCCACTGGGGATACGTCAAGATTGATTCTCCTTCAATGCACACAAATAATTGCATTTTGATGCTATAGCAGGAGCAGTGTTTTAGAAGGCTTTGCAGTGGGCAAAGCCTTTGCTGTTAGGAAAACAACACAGAGGAGCAAAAATATGTGCCGATGATCACATGGAAAATGCTGAAAGAGGATCCACCACCTAGATTCCCAATGCCTTATTATAACCGCCGCACACAGCTCCTTGCCTCCATAGGGATGATAGGCCAGACCTTCTGCTGGTATAAAATAAATACAGCTGAGGACATGGCTGTCTATATTGTAATCAGAGGCAGATAAACTCATTCAAATCAGAAGACTTCTTCCTTTCACAGACTCCAGAGAGCTGTTACCTAGAGGAGGGCAGCAGCTTTTCTTGGGAGCAGACTTTCTTCTTTCAAGTGTTCAGTAACATAAGGGTCTTATGTGGGGACTCCAAAAGAACAACAGCTGCCCAAAACCATTGTGGACAATTCAATGACTTGATGTAATGGTTACCTTTACCCATGACTGGCTCTGAGTACCCCTATCCAGACCCTAAATCCATTATTTATAGCACATCTTGATACCGGGATTGGTCGTATTTAGAAAAATTGGCCCATCAGAGGTAAAGGGAAAGTCATACAGGCATACCGTTTCAGTCCAAGAGGGAGGCTTCCCAAAAATCGCAATTCGTAGAAGCAGCTCCATGCAGTTTTCAGTGACAAGAGAGGGAGATTGGGCATTGGGTGTCAGCACTTCAGGAGAGCGCCGTAGGGTTTGCAACGCAAGCACTGCAGCCTGGTTCTGGAGCATGAGCACCAGAAAAATGAAAGGGAGTGATGTAGCTACTAGCGGCGAATGAATTGCAAGAACAAAAATCCTGCTCTAACGGCTGATGCGCGCAATAGAGGCAGATTCGTCCAGTTTGAATGTCCTAAAGGACATCATCATCATCCAAGTGATCATCCAAGTGATCATCCAAATCATCATCGTCATCCAAGTGACGAAGACACAGACCTGACCGTAGATAGGAACGATTCTCAAACTGTTTGGGCAATGCACTCCCTTTGTAGGGCGGTTAACATCACCAATGGTGTGTTGGATGAATAAGAGGGAAAACTTGATGTCACTAGAACCGCACTGCAAAATCGTCCATAATGCAGAAGAGAGTGGAGAGATCCTGAGGTTGCATTTTCCTTCCTTCCCCCTCCAGTAAGATTTCCCCTTTCTCTGGTTTCTGCTTTCCCCCTAGAAGTTTGCCACAAACCCCAGAAGAGCTGTCCCTGAATTCAGATGGGAAGGGGTCCACCAGCCTGAGAGCATCCTGCTAGGGTTTCTCACTAGTACAAAACAGGACCTGGCCCTGAGAGAGCAACAGGCAGCACTTATACTTTTTGCAGTAACCGCTGCTTCTATTAGCTTTGCCTCGGCATCTCAAAATCACCACTCGTCTGATTGCTGCACCGTTCATCACACAGGATATGGGCTTACAAAGAGGCTCCTTGTGTCTCTGCGTTTTTCTTCTCCTGTTGTGTATTCTACACCTGAAGTCTCCTTGATATTCATCATTTCCAGAACAGCCAATTCTGATGTCACAATGAGCAAATTACCGCTGTAAGCAGAGAATCAGCAGCAGGAGAAGATGGACTCCTAGGAAACAAAAGAGCCCATTTGCATGCATAGGTTCTCAGTAATAAAGAACAAGGAAAGAAAACAGCACAACCTCCCCCACTCTCAAAACCCCCCCAGAGCTGCTAGTTCATTTGAAATTGCTTAATGGAAAATCCCACTAATGAAGAAGGTTTTTCTCCCCAGACGTGATGCAGAATGCATGGGTCGGACAGGAACTGACCTACAGGGCCAGCATTTTTCAACCGTGGTTCACAAATCCGTGCTTGCATTGGTGTGCTGGAGGATAGGGCTTCATCTCCCTCTTGTGGCCGGTCCATATAAGAGGTTATGAGTCAGCCTGGCTTCGGAGGTAGGAGAAGACTTCAGTCCTACCCAAACCCCACTGACATCAGTGGAAAGACTCCTCGTGATTGCAGTGGACTTTCAGCTCAAGCCCTTTGGGTCAAAAACTCATGCTCAGAGGGTGGAAGGTTTGGATTCAACCCATCCTGTTGTTCCAAGCTGAGTCAGTGGCACATGCAGCGTCTAAAAATATATTTATAGCAATGGCAGTTTCAGGCACAAATTCAGGCAGAATGTGATTTGCATGTATCGCATCTAGGCTCTTTTGTGCGTGCGTGCGTGCAAATGCAGGTGCAGATACGGAGGCTGGACTGGACTGCAGTTGGCACTGACCATGCCCTGTGCACGGCCAAAAGAGACCACGGTGATCTTTTTGCCTGACCTCCTAAATGACCTCCTAAATGCCCTGAATTAATTGCTGTTTAAAACTAGACGGTCTCTTTCAATAGGATTTCTGGACAAACAGCCAAACCAGGGCGGCTGGGTGGTAGAAGGATTATTTCTTATTCCAACCCTAGCAGAGTTCTGCACCTCCCATTGAGGAAGGCACGGCAGAGCCCTGGCTGCAAGCAGTTATTCCATGCCACACCTAGGATGAGATCCAGCAGTGTGCAGAAAGCCAGCTTATGCCCTAGGTAAGTCGCACTCCATTCAGGAAATGCAAGACACGTATAAGGCTTTTTGCAAACCTTTGCCCTTGGATGAACTGGAGCTTTCCTGTCCCAAAAGCATCATGCTCCAAAACCAGGCTGGGCTACTCCTCCACTTCACATGTGCAGTAATGTCCTGTGTGGGAGCAATGTCTGGGAGCAGGAGGGTCACGTGGCAGTAGATCCACTGGTATGATGCCTGTAGGGTTTCCCGCAAGAGTCCTGCAAGCTAGTAAAGAACTGGGAGTGAGGGGAAACAGCCCCTGCTTGAAGAAATCCTAATTAAGAGGGAGGATGTGATGGTAAAACGATGCTCGTGTGTATATGGCGAGCAGTTACTGTGAGAGTGCGTGTAGACCAGCACTAGAGGTGGGCTGGGTGGCCACCAAGATCAACATTTTAAAACATAGAGTCTGGGTTCAGGGGTCTTGTCTCGCTCTGACACACTCACAAGAGCAGTTTGCAAAGCCCAGTGCTGGACTTGAATAGCTATTTAGATTCGAACACCTTAGTGTTAGGAAGTTTTGGGTCCGGGACTCTGGCATGAACTCCTCTCTAGCTTCACAATATATGGTATATAAGTGTATATACACTAGTGAGGGTAAATCTCACTCCATACCCAAGGGGTAAGTTTTCTGACGGCAGAACAGCTGTTAAAGCAAGTGGTTTTGTCTCAGATCTCCCAAATCCTCCCAGCGAACCACAGCACACACACTCCACCCCCCCACCCAGCACTGCTGGGGACCTAACGAATGGTAATTGGACATATGCAATCCCTCTGAGCTGCTCTCAACCAGGGAGGTAGAGAAGTAAAAAGGAGCACGCACCTGGCTAAGAGCAGAAGGAAGTTCCCCTTCCCGCCCTAACTCTGGAAATGGTGGCTCCCCACTCCTCCCTGTCCCCAGATGTAGCTGAACACATGTGCAGGACCCCGCTGCATTGTAAAAGGTGCTAGATGGACTGAGCAAGGGGAGAAAGACTTCAGGGTTGGGTCTTTGAGTGGGCAGGGATGCTGGGTGAGCAGGCTCTTTCTCCACGGGTCAGTCCTTTCAATGACAACAGACTGTAATATAAAATTCAGGGCCTTGGGCTGCTGTCCTTGTGCCTCACACCCCTGGAGAAGTCAGTAAGACTTTTCATAGGAAGGCAGGAGCTGTTGCTTGAATAGGACAGAGGCCCACTATGCTAAATGCTCTACAAACAGGACAGAAGAACATGCACAGCCAGGCAATTCTTTGCTCCGAAGACCTTTCAATCTAAATACAGCTCACTAGGCAAGAGTTAGATATATGTAGAGGGGGGAGAAAAAGGTGATATTGAGGCAACGATCTCAAAGTGCTTCACAAACTCTGCATCGGTGCAAACCTGCAGGCCCCATTTGCATAAATGGCATTTTGATTTCAATGGGAGTTTGGAATAAAGTCAACATGAAGGATGCACCGTACGTTCAACAGCATTGAACTGCAGGCAGTTTTGGGACTGAGAATAGCATGGTGCACAGTGGCCACGGGAAGGTTAAATGCCCGCAATGGACCATGGGGCAGCTCCTTACAAGTGGAAGGTGCCGTATGATCTTTACTGTCCAAAAGGAGCACAGAGGAGTTTTGCAGCTAGAAGTATATGCTCTTGGTATAATTTCAGAACAGAATAATCCCCTTTACCGGTCTTTGCTTTGTACTAAATCTCTGTTTAGCTAAAGCTGCTCTTGACATTAAACCCACAATATAACAGCAAGCGCCAATACATGTCAGAGCCTGTAGGCCTGATACTATCCATCTAAAGCTAATGACTTTTGCAATGATTTCAATGGCTGCAGAATACAGCTCTAATATAAATGATTATCAGGTCAGATTTTTTGTTGTTGTTGTTTAGCATCTTCCTTATAGCCAAAATGAAGTGGAAGGGATATTTCCTGAGAACCCCTCTCAAAAGCTCCTTTTAAGTTAAGAAGTATGTATGCTGCACGGTGGTGTGCACCAGTTGCTTTCTACTATTATGATAATAAGGACTGGACTTTGGAAAAGTGTCTTCCTCCTCCTGCCCTTCCCAGAGAAATTCTTGGGCTCTCACTTGCTTAGGATCATGGTCTGTTAGGTAGGGCAACAGGGAATGAGATTCAGGACTCCTGGGTTCTAGTCCTTCTGCAAGGGAAACTTTGTCAGGAAAAAGTGTAGCAGACCGGGAGCCGGGGATCCTAAATCCTGGGCCTGAGTGCTTAGGAGTAAGTGAGGTGTAGCAATTCTAGCCTATAAGAAATGGGAATCAGGATACCTGCATGCTGTAGCTCATACAAGCTTGTGCTACATCTATCTATATAAATATATATATGCACATGCACACATTGTGTGTGTGTGCATGCGCATGTGCATATATATAGTTATACACACACACAATATATATATATTGTGCATCTTGGCTGCTGCGGTTTTCCTGATATGCCTGTGGCAGGTTCAGGTGTTAGGTCTGAGTGGTGTCAGGGTTCATGGTGGTCTTATGAAGAGTCTAGATTATGGATTGCACAGGATGGTTTGCACAGGGCTGATCCTGCCTCAGGCAGGGGGTTGGATTAAATCACCACTGGAGGTCCCTTCCAGGCCCACTGCTCTAGGATTCACACACATGCACACTTTAGTGAGTCTATAAGGGGCAAATCTACCCTGCCTTCTAACTTGACTTCAGACTAAGATGTCTAACTACATCCGTCTCTTCCCAGGTTTGCCTCTGACTTGTCGTACCTCAGTTTACCCACATGCAAACACCAGGCATGTTGGCACCTTCCTCTTTTGTGCCCGATGATCCTTAATTCATCAGTGCTTGCAAATCTCTCCGAGACCCTCAGCTAAAAGCACAAGGCACTGCTTTCTCTTTCACACTATTTCACATCCAAAGCTCATCCAACAAAAGGCCCAGCTTAATAATGATTAAATAATGAATCTCAGAAAGACTATTTTCTATTTTCTGTTCTTCCCTTTCCTGGCATATCCAGAATCACATTAGTGCCTGTCATCAGCATTATTATGGCCCTATGGTTCACGGCTTCGTACTAGCAAGCAGAAGCCCCAGCTTATCATTCATAACTGAGAATTGGCTTCTTCTACTGTCAACGCAGCTTACAGTCCTCATCTATCTAATTCAGTTAGATAGTAATTAGTTTTGTATTACTTTACACAGTGATGCTAATACTGATTACAAGGCCTGATAACTTGAGTAATAAATATGACCCAAGGCTGAAAATTACCTCTCTCTTTTATTGGTGAAAGTTGAAGTTAGTGAAATGAGACACAAATTGGTTTATGAGATGAGGCAGCTGCCTCCTGTTACAGGCTGCAGGTTTGCAGCTTAATCCTCCCCATTTCAATGTGGCTGCACAACAGGGGGGGGGGAAGAACCCAGCCACGAGGCTGAACATTTGACAGTCCCCTAGCTCGCTACCGCTAGGCTGGCGCAGGCTAATTCAGGGGTTGAGTGAGAACACAATTACACAGGGAGTATTTACGGAGGAGTGAGAGGAGTAACCATCCCTCTTCCTGCCAGCCTTGGGAAGCTGAGAGGCACATTTCTCTCCACCGCCAGTGAAGTTGGTGCAGTCACAAAACTGTGCCTCTGATTCTCCCCAGTACTGTAACGCCACTGACTTCAATGATATTGCTGCTTTATCAGTGAACCAGCAAACTCCCAGCTTTGGGCACTGGGCAGGGATACAAACACCCGGATGGATATGACCCTTTGCATTCACCGGGAGGGAATTTTACAGGTCAGTTGGAAGCGGCTTTTTTTGCCAGTGCCCCCCACGGCCATGCCCTAATAAAGTTCACCGTGTTACTCTGAAGTCAGTTAGAAGGCACCTTTATACACTAACTAAGGTGTGTGTGTATATCTAACTATCTATAGATAGGTAGATATAGATATAGATATCTATATCTATCAATATATATCTATATATATTGATATATATCTATCTATATATATACACAAAGATATAGATATGATCTATCTATCTATCTATCTATATATACACACACACAAATATATAGATATTATATATCTATATATATAGATATAATATATATACACACATAGATATAGATATATGGAGAGAGTACACACCATCTTGAACTCCAGCTCACTTTCATCAGATGCTGATGATGTGCCCTAAGAAACATGCTTTTAGCAAAACTCCCTTTGACCTCACTGGGGAGCCCTAAATATTTAGTAACTTCTCTGTCCCAGGAAATCACCATTTTTCCTGTGACCTGATTTACTACTGGTTAAATAAATTATTACACAGTGCAGTTTGCCTGGATCGGCACCCTTAAAACTTCTGTAGGCTTTTCAGGCAAATTCACAAGGATATCAGCGTGCATTTTCATAAGAGACTCGAGCGTGCCAAATCAGGACACGGGACAGAGGCTAGGGAAAGAGAGAGAGTCATGAACTTGCATGATCACCTGTCTCTTTTACACTATTTTACACTCAGTTGACTTAGATGAAATGACTCCTGATTGATACACGCATGAGATCAAAATCAGGCTCCGTGTGCACATGTGCATGTGTATGTGTGCATGCATGTGTATGTGTGTGTGTGTGTGTGTAACCCTTGGGGGGAAGATCTGCAGATAGCATAAACTGACAGCGCTCTACTGAGGTTACCTGAGGATCATCTATCCATCTCACCTTCCAGAGGAGCAGCCAAAGAAAGCAAACCTCAGCAGGTGTTTCCCCAAACTTGCATGACTATAGACAGGTTTTTGCTGCCCAGTGCTAATAAACACCAGGGAACAGCTACCTGCCTAAACCCCAGAAGCAGCGTTTGGCTCTACAAATCTCATCCATTCACCATTCAAATGAAATATTCAGCATTTCCTCTTTGAATCACTGACCTGGAAACATCCAAAGCAAGATGCAAAGTCAACTGTAAGAACCTAGGCAGCCAAGTACACCCCTAAGCATTCAGCACAGTTCTACAGGGAATTAGTCCTAAAATGAAAAAAAAAACCCAAACCCAACCCCAGTATAATAAAATTCAAATCCAATTAACAAAAAAAAGAGGGATCAAAGGGCAAACTGAAGTTATAGTAATGGCCAGTTTTATGTCCCTGTATTCCTGATCCCTGCTGTTTACACTAAGCTCAAATTCCAGTTACACTTTAATAGCCCTTAGTTCCAAATGTGACCCGAAGTATGCAGGTTGAACCCGTAGCATCAGCTTGCAAAGTCCTGTGCAGTTCAGGTATGAAGCAGGCGGGAGCACAGCTAACCAGGCCTGGGCTGAAGCCAGTTGTGACTGGGATCAGCCAAGGCACTAACTCCAGTTTCGGGCATTGAGATATTGTCAGCGGTTCACTTTGGAAACGACAGCCTCCTGCCAGGAAATTCTCCCCGCTCTGCATCCACAGCACTGAAGTGATTCTCTGCCAGGGACTGTGCTCGTTCTCCCTTGTCAACTCTCCCCCCGCACTCCTACAGGGACACATTTTCTTCCCGCTGACCTGAATGACGACAGGTCATTTGAGGGAAGGGTCCCCGACTCCCTCCGCATTACCGCCGACTGCCGCCGACTCAGAGGGGGGGCTGGGAGAGAGATTCCTGGGCATGTGATGGATATGTTAATTTGTCGCTGAATTAAACGTGGAAGGCGCTGAACTGGGCGGTGCCCGAGATGAAAGGCATGCTCGGGGATTGCATCTGGCAGCTGTGCTAAAGAAAGGAGATGCTAAAACTCTGGAAGAGATCTGCAGAGGCACAGGGCTCTCCAGGGGATCAAGAGATCGGCGACCCCACTGCTGTATGCTCCGGGTGCCCGAGGTCACCAAGGGAAGCCAGGGGAGGACCTACCCGACACCCAGCCTTTCTAGAAGCCAGGTTTTATTTAAAGCCAGTGGGCCAAATCCTGCTCCAGGTCACTCCACTGAACTCAGCCAGGCCTGAATTTGGCCTAAAGCTGGCGGCTGGAGCGAACGGATTTCATTTCCCCCAAGTAAGTCAGGACCAAAGTTTTAAACACAGCATGGAGACAGGGGGGGGAAGCATCTGATGAACCAGCCGCCCAAACTCTGGGCATCCTTGGAAGAAAATGCCGGGTGCAGAGAGGATGGGTGCTGCAAAAGGAACAGGGGTCTGGAAGCAGCTCAGAGAAAGTGCTTGCTGGATCCAAAGTTACGGAGATTTTCCCCATTGCAAACCCCACCCCAGATCCACACGCTCTTCTGCCCGTTTGAGAGGAGGCCGAGGCAGGGGGAGCAAGGAGAAGCGAGAGTAGCATTCAAGCCCCAGCTCGCCGGCATGTATTGTGTCAGGAGAAGGCAGGCGGCTGCTTCTTAAGGATCCACCGCCTGTTTAAAGCAATTCCCATCGATTTCCCTCTGCTTTGTCCAGCCTAGCGCATGCGCACGGTCCCTGGCGTGTATTCGCACACACACAATGCCTTTATATTGGTCAGTCACTTCTAGGTTTCCTGTCTTCCCACCCCTTCCAATTTGCAAGCAACTTGGGGTTTGGGTTCCCCCCCTCAATAACCTCCACATACTTTCTTTTCTCTCTTTTTCTATTTTTTTGGAACAAGGTGTTGAGCACAGACGTTCCTTTGGACGTTTCTTCCTCGTAGCAGACCCTCAGAAACACTTGGTAGGTTAAAGGAGGCTTTATCCACTACCTCTCAGTACCCAGGGCAGGGACAGAAGAGCTTATTGTTAGCCAGATAAAAAAGCATATATACAGAAAGCATCCAGGATAAGAGCCCAGCTGCTAATTGGTGCCACACTGAAAAGACTCCATCTCCATTCCTATTTATAGCTTCCCCCCCCTCCTTCCAGGCAACAGTACAATTAAATCCCACATCCTTCTGTGATCACTTTTGTTCCTTTCTGTGAAAAAGCAGAAAATAAAGACACCTTTGTTTCTTAAAAGAAGTCGAATGGACTTTTATTTCCACTCTGACCACGAAAAAAAGAAAAAGCCTTTTGCCTCCCCTTCCCCCCCACCAACTCAACAATTGCCGGGCTTGGAAAGTACAGAAAGGCATCCAAAAAAAAA
>NW_005842332.1:1099115-1100588 GCF_000455745.1 Alligator sinensis | reverse complement strand
TGTGGACGATCAGCCTCAAGCGTGTCACAGATGGACACATCAAGGGCCATTTAAACGGCATGTTAAATCAGTGCAGCTGCCCCCCACACCAGCAAATGCATCTATGCAAAGAGAAGGGAGGAATCCAGCAGAAGCAATTACAGTGGGGAATCACACGTACATACAGAGGAAAACACAACATATATAGGCAGACAGAAACAGAGACAGACCCTAACTTACCAATAATAGACTCCCCCCTACCCCGTTCAGGCTACTTTCTCCTACTGCACACTGCAAAGTGATGGACAGCGCACACATTCCCATTGACTGCCCATTCACAAGCTGGGAATTTGACTGACCCTGTATTAACAGCCTCATCTTTAATGCTAGACTTTTCAAAGGAGCCAACAATCAAGGCAGGAGGGATCTCAGCAGCCCTGCCTGCTGAAATGCTGTGCCAGGTGATAATTACTGAATCCCTGCACCTCTCTCTCCTGGTGAAACAAAAGGCAGTCACATCACACTCTCCCCAGCTTCTCCTCTACCTGAATTTCAACTTTTAATTGAAGTGAGTGTGCCTAGGGGGTGGGGGCAGAGTTATACCCAACACCCCCGCAGACTCTGGCTGAAATCAAAATCCACAGCAGATCTGAGACTATGAAAGCTGCCTCCCCCCTTACCTCCCCACCTCACCCCTTTTCAGTCCAATCTGCCCACTCCACACACCTTATCCATCCACCCCTACTGCCCCCATGCCCTGCACTCCCCCACATCCCTTGCCCGAGCTACAGGAGAGGGATTTGATGAATGACCTCTATTGCATGCTACCAAAAGGAGGGTGGGGGTGGGGGTAGGAGGGGGGGAAATTGCAAGAAAAGATGCAGTTTGCTACACTAGTTTCTTTTGTACTCTATAGCTTTAATAGAAAATGGCGTTAGGGGAGAGAAAGAAAGAAACCTACTTGAGTTAGTTCTGTGCCCATCAAGATGAGAAAGAAGAGGCTCAAAAGCTTGCTTGCAGGTTGCATCTCTTGCACACAGGTCCAGGCACCTTGCATGCAGTTCCCCGCTTTCGTCCTGGGTTATTTTTTTTCCCCTGCGTTGATCACCGACTCCCTTGCTTCCTTTCCAGTCCTTTCTTATTATTTTTTTTCTAAAAAAAAAAAATAATAATAATAATAATAATAATAATATAGATATCTATTATGATTATTCTCTCAGTGGCTCTCAGCACCCTGAGAAGGCAATGCAGGAAATCTGCTTAGTCGAGCCTTCACTTTGCATATTTATTGAGATTCCAGTTTCTCTTCTCTCCTCTCCGTGCTGGCTTTCTCCCTGGCTTTTTAATTTTTTTTAATTTTTTTATTTTTTTAATGGCTCCCCTGATCGAAAGACATTTGCGAGGAGAAATTCAACGGAGCACGAAATGATTATCTCTGCTATTGCCAAAAGTTTGCCTTGAAAAGGGGGGCTGATGGAGGGAGGACAGGGATTA
>NW_005842332.1:1083215-1097931 GCF_000455745.1 Alligator sinensis | reverse complement strand
TGTATGTGCGTGTGGACGATCAGCCTCAAGCGTGTCACAGATGGACACATCAAGGGCCATTTAAACGGCATGTTAAATCAGTGCAGCTGCCCCCCACACCAGCAAATGCATCTATGCAAAGAGAAGGGAGGAATCCAGCAGAAGCAATTACAGTGGGGAATCACACGTACATACAGAGGAAAACACAACATATATAGGCAGACAGAAACAGAGACAGACCCTAACTTACCAATAATAGACTCCCCCCTACCCCGTTCAGGCTACTTTCTCCTACTGCACACTGCAAAGTGATGGACAGCGCACACATTCCCATTGACTGCCCATTCACAAGCTGGGAATTTGACTGACCCTGTATTAACAGCCTCATCTTTAATGCTAGACTTTTCAAAGGAGCCAACAATCAAGGCAGGAGGGATCTCAGCAGCCCTGCCTGCTGAAATGCTGTGCCAGGTGATAATTACTGAATCCCTGCACCTCTCTCTCCTGGTGAAACAAAAGGCAGTCACATCACACTCTCCCCAGCTTCTCCTCTACCTGAATTTCAACTTTTAATTGAAGTGAGTGTGCCTAGGGGGTGGGGGCAGAGTTATACCCAACACCCCCGCAGACTCTGGCTGAAATCAAAATCCACAGCAGATCTGAGACTATGAAAGCTGCCTCCCCCCTTACCTCCCCACCTCACCCCTTTTCAGTCCAATCTGCCCACTCCACACACCTTATCCATCCACCCCTACTGCCCCCATGCCCTGCACTCCCCCACATCCCTTGCCCGAGCTACAGGAGAGGGATTTGATGAATGACCTCTATTGCATGCTACCAAAAGGAGGGTGGGGGTGGGGGTAGGAGGGGGGGAAATTGCAAGAAAAGATGCAGTTTGCTACACTAGTTTCTTTTGTACTCTATAGCTTTAATAGAAAATGGCGTTAGGGGAGAGAAAGAAAGAAACCTACTTGAGTTAGTTCTGTGCCCATCAAGATGAGAAAGAAGAGGCTCAAAAGCTTGCTTGCAGGTTGCATCTCTTGCACACAGGTCCAGGCACCTTGCATGCAGTTCCCCGCTTTCGTCCTGGGTTATTTTTTTTCCCCTGCGTTGATCACCGACTCCCTTGCTTCCTTTCCAGTCCTTTCTTATTATTTTTTTTCTAAAAAAAAAAAATAATAATAATAATAATAATAATAATATAGATATCTATTATGATTATTCTCTCAGTGGCTCTCAGCACCCTGAGAAGGCAATGCAGGAAATCTGCTTAGTCGAGCCTTCACTTTGCATATTTATTGAGATTCCAGTTTCTCTTCTCTCCTCTCCGTGCTGGCTTTCTCCCTGGCTTTTTAATTTTTTTTAATTTTTTTATTTTTTTAATGGCTCCCCTGATCGAAAGACATTTGCGAGGAGAAATTCAACGGAGCACGAAATGATTATCTCTGCTATTGCCAAAAGTTTGCCTTGAAAAGGGGGGCTGATGGAGGGAGGACAGGGATTAAAAAAAAAAAAAAAAAAAGGAATTGGAAGGCAGTGGCTACTAGCAGGGGATGGATGTTAGAAACAGGATGTGACATCAACAAAGGCGGGGGAAATTTAACTAAACACAGGGAAGGGAGTGGGGGGAAAATAGCATCAGGATCAAAAATGCAGCCAGATGAAAAAGGAGGAGGAGGAGGAGGAGGAGGAGGGGTCAGTTGTGATGCTGGAGGGGCCTTCTGGGCAGACAGCACTGATTGCGGAGGACCGTACGGGGATGCGTCTCTGCCTGAATTTCCCAGGCAAGCCCTGGACCAGCTGCAGCATGGGTTTTGCAGGACCAGACGGGCAGCGCACACCACCAAGAGGTGATCCTAGAGAGAGAAAGGGATGCCAGGAGAAACCGGATGCTGCATTTTGATGGCAAAGTGTGTGTGTGCGCAGGGGGGTGTTCAGCCTGTGGGTGGTTTTATACCCCCCTGCCCTTTCTTCCCATCTTCGAGGACCCAAAGGATTGCAGCTCCTGGGTGGAGCCAAGCTCATTTAAACTTAGAAACTCAGTAAAATGGGTATATTACATCATCGTTACTCCTCCCTCTCCTACATTTCATTAACAGGGAGGCTTTTTAAGTGGGGGATAGAGGGAGAGATCCAATCTGGGACAGAAATGCCCAAACCCCACCCACAGGATAAGAAAAATGTAGGTGCAGTGTATATAGGTCAAGCTAAAAATGGTAAATAGCTTCCTATTTCTGTAAAGCAAGGTAGAAACCCCCCCCCCCCCACCCCATATAGCCATGGAGGGAGGGAGAAAGATTTCTGTGTTCACGCACACTCATGCACACACACACGCACGCACACAGCTTGCCAGCATTGCAGAGGATGTCAAAACACGCCTTAAGGAGTTAGATCAGGATTAACACTGCCATTTTCCAGGTGGGAAAGTTGATGCACAACTTAGTTGCTATCCCAACTTTTGACATTAAAAATAAAAATCATCTACCAGCTTCCTAAGTTTAGTAAGAAACTTCTTTTCCCGGATCTTATCCCTTGGTGGTTCATTGCAAAGACTTTCTACTTTATTCAGAAACTTCTGGTATTGGCTGTTGTCAGAGCCAAGATCCCCGACTCTACAGACTGTTGATCCCATGCATGACCCCCTCCTCCCCGTGTTCAGTGGAAGGGTGGAAAATCAGGACATGGCAACATGGAGTATAATTTAGCAGTGATGGCTGAAAGCAAACTGGGCGATGGATTTCAATGCACTCGGGCAGGAAACACGGCCAGTGACATTTTGGGCCTGTGTGTTCAAAGGCAAAGCATCACAAAGGATGCGTTTACATGTGCAATGAGTGTGCTATGATAAACTCTGGTGCATTTTGTGCTGGAGTACACTGCTTCCAAATGCAGCATCTAAACACGCGCCCAGGACAGCAGCATTTTGAGCTGCGGCGGAGCAGCCCTGGGCTAGCAACAGTCTTGGGGAGTTAGTCCTGGGCTCTGGATGGCAACGTTGGGTGGTAGAGGGGCTGGCTGGGGCACAAGGGTGCTAAAGTGTGGGAGCAGGCAGCCCCCTCTTCCCCCAGATTTATCACCCTCGTGCCCTAGCCAGCCCCTGTCACTATTTACACATGCATTTTAGCAGCGTTAACTACTCTGCCTGAGATATTACTGTTGGGGACAGTACTAACTTACAGCAGAGTTAATTAGTTTACTGTGCTCTAATACTGGCGCACGTGTAGCTGGTGATGCTTTACTGTGGAGCTAATTAGTCAACCCCACAGTAACGTGCATGGGTAGATGCACCCAAAGACTGATAGCCTCTCGTGCTCTCATCCTGCAGGAACTTCAATGAGGATGCTGTGTTTGGTTCTGGACAATCCTTCCCTAGAAAGATATGGAGAAATTAGACAATATTCAGAGAAGGGAAGTGAAAATGCTCGGGGCGAGGGAGGGACTGTGGGAAAGAGGATGTCAGGGATGTGACCCAAGTGATGCATTAAGGATGGTGAAAGCACAAAGGTGGGAGAGGAAGTACGAAATATGAGAGCAGGGAATTGCACCTTGCCAGCAGGTTTCATTCGGCAGGGGGTGGTCTTCTAAGGGCACCCATGGGAGGCCTTTTGCTTGAGGCACTTAATGGTAGCTTGAAAAATAAAAACCAATAATAGATATAGCTAAGGTACTGGCCATTAACACAGTATCCAGGTGCTTGCAACCTCTTCTAGCTTTTCTCATAACAGCTGCCAAAAAGATTTTACCAAAAAGACTGGACACAGATTGACTATAGATAAAATGCAGTTGATTATGATGGGAGTCAGGGGTTCAGTAAGTGATTTGGTCAAGGTCATAGAGGGAGTCCGTAGCAGAGGACCTGAACCCAGTCATAGGCTAGCACCTTAGCTAATGTCCCCTCCTTCTGCAATAAATGAACAGTGCCAATTTAGAGCAGCTGGAAATCAGGGCCAGATTAGCAGACAGCCCCGTCCCAGAAGGGAGGTGGACTAGCCTGTGCAAAATGATTGTATTATATTGCAGCGTGCACCAGCTAACACGCTTTCCACAGCAAACAGCCTGAGACTGTTCCTATTAATCCTTCCATAATAAGCCAGAACATACCTGATGCTACTTAGGAACTGCTACCGCCAGTACTTAAGGGTTATGGGCTGCAAGTCACATTCTCACTTTGCAGCTGGAGCCCACACAACCCTAAGGAAATTGGAGAGAAAACATCAGAGACGAGCAATAAAGTCAGCCTGCCACACCACGCGTCAACACAGGATGAAACGGCATAACATGAAGACACTGGCTTCACCTTGCACTGTAAGTGTCTGGGAACCATGCTGTGCGGACCCAATTTTGGCATCTCCAAATAGACATGGAAAAGAAATGTTACACTCTGACATATATATATATGCCTTTGCTAAAACTGAAAAAAAAAAGTACATTTTAAAAATCAGTTGGTGTGCACATACAAAGCCTATGCCTTTCTATCTTCCTTTGCTTTTGTGCCTATCTAATGTCACTGACACCCCTGATGTTAGCGCTGGTCTATTCCCAGGAAAGTGTGAAAAGAATCAGGGCAATAAGCTTTTTAATAATTTTTTTAATCACTAATTTGTGTAAAAGTGGCCCCTAGAGGCCCCAGCTGACCTCTAGGTCTCATGGTGCCAGGCCCTGCACATTCACATATTTCTTGTTACTATGTGCCCCAACGATCTGACAAGGAAAGCGTTTATGTTGCACACAACTTGGAAAGGACAAGTGGCCTAGAGAGAGCAACTTCCATTTCTTGTGCCACAATGCGGATCAGGAGCTGAGCTGGGGACACAACCCAGGTCTCCCAGATCCTTCAAGGTGGTGTTCCCAGCTTTGAAAATATTGGCAAATGAGAAAGGGGTCAGAAAAGTCTTACACATACGAGCTCAGGTCTGGAAAACCTTCATCTTTCCTTGGAAATAAAGCCGCTCGCTGATTCTGGACACATTAAAGGACCCGCAGCAAGGGGAGGCTCGGCAGAGGAAGAGTTTGGGTTGCTTTTGCTAGATTTGGTGCTCCTGGAAGGTCCTGGATCAGGACCAAGGTCCTCTATTGACCTTCCAGCAGCGTCAACTCCCTCTTCCTGGCTGAGCACCGCGATGGACAAGAGGGAGCTCCTGTTTCATTGATTTCTCAGCCTCTCTGATCACACCTGAGGGCCAGGGATGATGCTGCTTTCACCTGTCTGCCAGGAACAGAGGCATCAAGTTCACTTTGCAGGAGTCACTAAGCAGCTACAAGACAGGATCTGGTTTGCAGCGGTGACTTGGAAGCTCCATGGCAGAAGCAAGAACAACCCTCCGGGCTCCTTTCATTCTGGCAGCTTTTCTTCCCACCCCCTGCAAGCGAAGGGCCACGCTGGACTAGATTCAACATCACATTTGGAGCTGAAAACTGTCTCCCGTGACTGACGCCTGGCCCACCCAGTTCCCCCGGCACGTTGAATGCGGGCTGCAGCATATGTGAAACAAAATTGCTCCTCTCGCAAGACCAAGTATAATCATACCCACTGGTGTTGGTACCCCTCCACTTGGCCAGATGGCTGCTGTTAATTCACATTGGCCTAATTCCCTTTCCCCTTCGCTACTCAAATTTTAGACAACCCCCCTCCATTTTCTCCTCTGCAAACAGTCCAACTGTGTCCCTCCTCAAACTGGTTTTGCAATCTCCTTGTGCTGCTTGTTCTGCCTCGACAAGAGGCTCTTGACTCAGTCAAGCGGCTAATGCTAACTAGCATATCCTGGCTTGGACAGGCTGGCTTGTATCCGGCTGGAGATAAGAGACCCCTGGATTGGTCTTGGGACCAATCTTATTTCATATTTTTATTACTGACCTTGGCAGAAATAAGTAGCAGGAGTGTGCTAGGGGAAGCTGCAGGGAAGACGCAGCTGGGAGGCAGACCAGAGTAGCATGGAGGGACAACTGGATGACCTTGCGGACTGGATCAGAAGAAATGGGATGAAATTTAATGCTGCATAGTGCAAGGGTGTGCAGTTAGGGATGAAACACGAGGGATTCTGCTCGAAATTGGGAGCTCATCGGTTGGAACGGAAAAAGACCCAGGCAAACGAGCCAATCAACAGGCTGCCTATGAGCCATCGGGGTGATGCAGCTATAGAAAAATGCAATCCTAGCAAAGTAGACATCCTGTTTCCAGCAGACATAGGGAAATGCTAATACCATTAAATAGGAAACTAATGAGCCCTCATATTCAGCATTGCATGCAGTTCTGCTCATCCACATTCACAGCAAATGAATTTGGTCTGGGACAGGAGCAGGGAAGAGCGATTAGGATGGTCAGGGAAAGGAGAGCCCCATCCTATGAGAGAAGTCCAGAAGAAGTTGGCTTGTGCAGGCTAACTGAGCAAAGGCTGAGTGCTGCCATTATGTGCATTCACCAGAGAGGGGCAAATACTGTTTTGGAGAAGGGGCAGTAATGGGACAAAAATAGATGGGAACACAATGGAGCTTGATCCATCTATGAAAGGGAATAGGTGACATGGCTCTGTACAAGAGCTGGACTCATTTACCCAGGAGGTCACCTCTATTCCCATGTTCCTAGAAGCCGCCTAACTGTACGGTCAAGGAAGGAGGAAGAAAACCCAGCAACTCCCACGAACAATCACAATGAAGCAATACAAAGCAGATGAAACAAGCCTACGGACTCATGCAGGCTGCTAAACCTCCACCACCGGAGAGCAGAGATTTGCACTCAATGTAGCTGGATTTGAGTGAGCAATTTAGAGAGAAAATTTATCATAATTTCCCAAACCACCCAGTGCCACCCCCCCAGAGCATTTTTTTGTCTTGCTCACATGGCTGCAAGGACCATTTTCTACGCTGAAAAGTATTTTGACTTAGGCTCAAAATGGATTCAGGCTACACCGTAAAAGTATTGCCGCCAATGCCACATAGACAATAATGAACAAAAAAGCCAAGGAAGCTAATTAAAGGATTCACTTAGGAATACTAGTCTATAAATATTTCTCATCTCATCCCCAGCTCACAAGTCTTGTCTAATAAGCAACTCCAGATACCCAGCACCCCCCTCGAGGGGTTCACTGTTTATGCTGACATTTCTCAGGCTGTTCCCTAAGGGTTGTCCAGTGTCCAAGTGACTTTCCAAACTGACCCAAATTATTGATCTTCTGTCTGAAAAAGTGTCAAGAGAGGGGAGAAAGGTGGCTGGCAAGAGCTGAGCTGTCAGGGGTCCCTCCTACTGTGTGACGGGAGAATTTGCATCAAAAAGACCGTTCCTACAAGAGCGCTCATGCTACATGCAGCGATATTTTATCAGCTTCAGTGCTTAGAGAATCAGTCCTGGAGGAGACTTATATATAATATCCCCGTGTGTACAGACTTGACCAGGAAAAACAACACAGGAGCATGTTCTCTTCTTTGGGGGACCTGAACGTCATGGCACGTGGACATTGTTTTCAGTGCAGTGAGACCTCCTTTTCTTTCTGTGTGATGGACCAGTGAAGATGGTAGACCCGAACTTCTCCCAGATAGGGAGAAGGAGTGGTGTTTGAATACAGGATGCCTATTCAGGCATTTACAGCTGTCAAGTTTGCAACCAGCTCTTGATTCAAACTTCTCGTGGACGTACAATTGTAGCTGAGATACTGGGAAGCGTCTTGTCTGCCACGGGACTAGGTGGCACTGCATTTCCAAAGCATCACCTCCTCAGCAGTGCCCTGAAACATTTGAGTTTTGTCCACACGTAGCCAGCAATTGCAAGAGAAGATGCCTAGACTTTGGCAAGTCACGGGATTGAACTTTCACACCAAAGTGTAAACCAGCTCCAGCTGTCTTCATACTCCAGGATAATGCCCTGAATCAGCCTGTGGCCCTGTTGTGAGCCTGCACTGAGTTTTGAGTCAAACTGAGCTGTTTTGTGGTCTTTGCCAGACTCCTCTGAGCACTCTGCATTTTTTTTAACAGTATTGACACAAAATGCGTCAAAAAGTGGCGATTCTGCTAACATTGCATTTCTAGAAGTGTTTATAACACTGATCAATATTATTATCCCTAGCATCTTTGTATTTTATTGTAAGTTCTTTGGGGCTGGCATTATATTTTTTGCTTTCTCTGGGCACGTCTCCACGAGATGCTAAATGTGCAGGAGACTAATTCTGCTGCGCATTAGCATCACGAAAAGACCGTGCATCAGCACTACCGTGCCCGTTCCTGTGCATTTAATTAGTACCTGTTATCACAGGGACTAAACTTAATGTGCAGTAACAACGGCGCATGAATGCACGTGTAGAAATGCCCTCCTTGCACGGCACCTAGCACAAAGAGGACGTGAGCTACGATTAGCGCTCCCAGGTTTTATAGCAGTCCAAGGAATAAAATACAAACAATCCCATTTCCTCCTGTTTCTTTATCAAAATGTATACATCCCACAGCTGTGTAAGTAGTCTTAGCCCTTAGCACATTTTCAAGGGGTTGGGGGGGGGGTGGAAATACCCAAGCAGAAATCAATAAATGAGTGTATGTGCTCCTTTAAGAAAGGGCTTCGTTCACCTCGGGCAGAGTATCACCATAATGGGATGCGGCAGTTGCTACGGTAACAGCACCAACATCTTTTTTCATGAATAGTAAAGCCAGTTGGCATGGAGCAGTAAAGCCCACATACGTTGCCAGTGCATATGTTAGCACTGCCCCAGGGTTACTTGCATTTGCTGACTGTATTTTTCCCCCTGAAAAGCAATTATGTGGGTATGTGCATTAATTTAAAGGGTGTGATGGCAGAGCAGCTAAGACACCTTTTTATGGCTTCAGGAGTATGGGTTCAAGCCTTGTGCCAAAGATCCCCCACTTTCCCCTGAAGTCAACCCAGCTGTTAATGAGTACGTGTCTACAGGCTGAGCTGTCAGAGGCAGCGGGACAGAGACACTAGACATATATACCGTTAGCTATGTTAGCCTGATGAGCTGGGGTACCGTCCAACTGGCTGACGCGTGCATTATTTATATACTCCGTATTTGTTTCAGCAGTCCCTTAAAATAGAGAAACCAACTGATTTCATTGCATTTGGCCACACGGCGTCAGAAATTACCACATTCTCCTCTTCAAAACCCCCCCGGCACTTGACCCTGATCTGCACATCGATCTGTGGCTGCTTAAGGTGAAAGAGAAGATTAACAACACGTCAACTAATGCAGCTGACATGTTTCAACGCTGCTCCTATTTGGACTCAAGTTGCACGTGGGTCCTGTAGAATATTTGGCCAAGCCAACGTTTCTTTTCTGGTTGTTCCTGCCTCTCAAATCAGATCTGTGGGAAACAAGGACAGCTCTTGTGAACATCAAGTCGACGTATTGAAGGTGAGGGACAAAAGAACTGGAGTTCATTATGGAGTTTGAGAAAAAGGCCAACCAAAAAAAAAAAAAATCAACTAGGTTGGACGGTGCTACAATGTGTAGACAACTAAGTTGGACGGTGCTATGATGTGTAGACAACTAGGTTGGACGTGCGACGATGTGTAGACAACTAGGTTGGACGGTGCTACAATCTGTAGACAACTAGGTTGGACGTGCGACGATGTGTAGACAACTAGGTTGGACGGTGCTACAATCTGTAGACAACTAGGTTGGACGTGCGACGATGTGTAGACAACTAGGTTGGACGGTGCTACAATCTGTAGACAACTAGGTTGGACGTGCGACGATGTGTAGACAACTAGGTTGGACGGTGCTACAATCTGTAGACAACTAGGTTGGACGTGCGACGATGTGTAGACAACTAGGTTGGACGGTGCTACAATCTGTAGACAACTAGGTTGGACGTGCGACGATGTGTAGACAACTAGGTTGGACGGTGCTACAATCTGTAGACAACTAGGTTGGACGTGCGACGATGTGTAGACAACTAGGTTGGACGGTGCTACAATCTGTAGACAACTAGGTTGGACGTGCGACGATGTGTAGACAACTAGGTTGGACGGTGCTACAATCTGTAGACAACTAGGTTGGACGTGCTACGATGTATAGACAACTAGGTTGGACGTACTACGATGTATAGACGCAGGGAGGGTTCAGCCATGTTGGGGCCTGCCTGGATGGCTGCAAGAGCTACCTGGTAACAGGAGGAGCAACCCAGGCCTCTTTTAATGTATGGAAGCCTTTAGGCTAAGGCAGACCAGGTTCTTTGGGTAGATGTGATATCTTTTGTTAGACCAACTAAATAGTTGGAAAAATTGTTCTTTGCAAGCTTTCTGGCACAAGGAAAGTCTGAAGAATGCCTGAAAAAGGGTGTCTGTTCCCAAAACCTTGCAAACAACCATGTTCCAACTATTTAGTTGGTCTAATAAAAGATATCACATCTACCTAAAGATTGGGTGGGGTTCACCCGGATTGGAGACCTCTGAGTAGGAGTGAGTAGGTCCCGCTGTGCTGGCCTGGTGCATGGGTCTGGTCACGGAGAGAGCATCCTGCTTGCGGCTAGTCCAGGAGGTGAAAGCCGTCTTGCCCGCCGATGCCCTTGCCCATTTAGAGTGAGTCCTGTGCAAGGGTGGTCCCCACCTCCCCATGTCCCCCAGCCCAGTGGAGCTGCTGGTGGGGTCTGTGCTCTGGCCAGCACTCGCCGCTCCACCATCTGAGCCGGCTGGGGGACATGCACCCGGTCCGCTTCTCTACGGCCCACTGGCACCAGCTCTACACACTCATCCACCGCACACTCCATCATGCCACCCTCGCGTCCCACCCGGATACCAATTGGCGGGACACCCTCAGCGAGGGTGAGGACGATGGACCCCAGGGGCAGAGTCTGTATTTCATCCTGATCCCACACACCACCGGGGACCACTGGTGTACATGGCACACTTTAAGACGGCCCCCGACACGTGCCCATTTTGTGGGCAGAGGGAGACCCTGGCACACCTGGTCCTGGAGTGTGCCAGGTGGCAGCCCCTGCACCTCCTCCTCCAGAGCCTCCTGCTGAGCTTCTGGCTGTGCTTCTCCCTGCACAGGTTTCTTTTTGCACTCCTCATCCATGGCCCCACCAAGGCCCGGGACCTCCTGGTCAACCTCCTCCTGGCCAAACTGACCATCACTGGAGGCTCTGGCCAGGAGGGTCCCTGGGGACTGTGGGGCCTTTTTCCTGGGTTTAGTCCATTCCCACATCTGAGCAGATGCCACCGGGCAGTAGCCACCGGCTCTCTGTCTGCTTTTGAGAGCCGGTGGGCGCTGGCCGAGGGGCTCTGCTCGGCGTCCCCCGAAGGCTCACTCATTTTGACCCTTTCACCACACTGACACTTCCTCTTTGCATTTTTTGTCCCAAGCAATCAGTTGACGACTCAGTCTCCAACAGTGGCAGCCAAAGTCAAATAGTGGGCTAGCCCATGCCTCTTATCGTCAAATAGGTCTACCAAGAGTTCGGACTACTTTTCTCTGGGGTAATGCCATTGAAGAAAACAAGGCTAACCCCAACAGTGAGACTAGCCCTTGGCTTTGACGTCAGTATGGGGAAGTGGATAACTACCTGCATGAAAAGGGCCAGGCGAGGGGCGGGGGTGTTTAGGAACTGGCGATGGGAGCTAAAGTATGAATCCATCTGTAATGGAAACACCTCCCTTTCAGCTAGCAGTTTTATCAGTAGCTCTACAGGTGTGTTACCAAGAAGTCAGTCTTGTTATCCCTGTTGTACAGACAGGGAAACTGAGGCAATGGGAGGTGAAAAACAAACAGACTTCTTTGCAGTCAGGGCAGAGCTGGGAATAGATACTCGGCCTTCAGAGCACCCATTCGGCGCTCTGTCTGCTATGTGATGCTGCAGACTGAATGCAAGGGGAATATCTAGCTGTAGTATGGGAGCAGAATAGACGGAAGTTGGAGGACAAGCTATTCGATTAGTCACTACCATGCCTAGGAGCAAGCTAGGAAGAGCTGATTGGCAGAAAGCGGGACAGCAGAGCAACACATATATACCATGGATGCCTAAAGTGTGCCTACTCCACTGTTTTTGAACCCGAAAGCTTGCTTAATAACTATTCTCCAACCATTTGGGTTGGTCTAATAAAAGATACCAAATTCACGCAAGGAACCTTGTCTGCCTATGTCCTTAGACCAACACAGCTACAACCCAAACCCCTGCCTACTCTGCCATAGCACTTTAGGGCAGCTTTGAAGGGATCTATTTATCCATAGCAGCAAGGGGAACCAACTCTGAAAACCCGGTGAGATGGAGGACAGCCAGTTACTGGTCCCAAAGTGCAAGGGTCAGAACTGTCTGCTTCACGCTTTCCTCTCATCCCACTGCTTCCACTCTAAATATGGGATCAGAGAGGTGGCTTTTTTCTCCTGGAGCCTCCTCCACACCTGTCCCCTCCCATGGATCAGCACCTGTAAAGCTACCACAGGGGTATAAAGGATCCAGGTCATGCTGGTGACATGAAAGAAAAGGCGACATTTGTATTGGATTGTTGCTTGGGTCAATCAGATGGAAGAAATTGGAAGTAGTAATCATTACTATTATTTATCAGGATAGCGGTTGCAGGCACTAAGGTTGTCAGCAGGGACTAGGTATCTTGGTACTTTGTGCAATATGACCCCAATCTTTCTAACGAGAAGGTCAGACAAAGAGTGACGGGGGATACACTGGGAAAAGGGAGGAAGAAGGACTTCCTCAGGGTCATTTAGCAGATCTTTGGCCAAGAAGGGAAGAAAACCCAAGACTCGTCATGCGCATCCCACCGCTGGGACCACTCAACCACGCTGCCCCTTTGCAAAAGGGTCATGAATCATTTCTTTAGTCTTCATGGCACACTCCTCAAGCTCTCTGGCGAACCAACTAATTCGGGTGGTAATGGAGGAGGGATGCACATACCTATCTCCTGGGACCTGGCTTAAGGCCATCTCCCCTCTGGATGCATTTGGTCTATGATAACGAGAGGGCAGAAAAGCAAAGGAAGCCAGGTTCCAAGGCCAAATTGTGTTTCAGCCATAAGGAGAAAGCTGCAGAGATTAGTGTCTACAGGGACATTGGGAAAGATGGATATGCAGTTGATAAAACACTTATGATCCAAACCCGAAGGGATGCAGACTGGCAAAAAGCCAGTGAATTCAGTCAAGCTGCACTGGTGTACATGACCTGAGGCCTCTCTGTTGTGGATGGGATAGGGATATTTTCTCTGTTTTCACCTGCTGATTGGCTTGGTCTGGGTGCAAAATGCATCCAAAAGACAAAGACAGAAACAAGGAGGATGCACACTCCCTTCCGGAAACCTGGCTTGCTCATATTTTTAGGAAGCATATCCTTATCTCGGCAGCATTTCACCTTCCTGTTCAGAGGTGGGCTGAGGAGCAGGTGATGCCAGACTTCATCCCTGCAATAAAGCGTTAGGGAAACAGAGAGCAGGTCAAAACCTCAGGACGAGTTAGAGACACAGTAACGCTAAGCTGTGATGTCGGGGAGAAGAAATGTTGGCGTACATAAAGGAATGAAGACGGGAAGGGCCAGATCAGACAGGGGACCTGGAAAAGATGGATCTAATGGCAACCAAAGGGCCTCTGTGTGATGGAGATTATCTGGGAAAACAAATCTTGATGTGATCCATGACTTAGCATTTGGGGTTCGGTCAAGAACTGAGGTTGCCTACGAATTATCCATTGGAAAGACCTTGAGAAAAGCGCAGTGGTGCCTTCGTGCTAGATTTCTGGTCAGTACTTGGACAGGAGACTTCCTATGGAAAAATAAGGTGCTACGGGGGAGAGGCACCTGCTCACTATGAACACCCTCCAGCGTTCAGTTATCATTTATTGAGTTGGCCAACACTGCTATTCTTCACTGGGAAGGAGAGAGAATACCTGGTGGCAAAGACGGTGCTGGAGGACTCCAGATGGATTCCTGGCTCTCGCTTCTTGGGTGACTTTGGGAGAGTCATCTTAATATCTCCGTGCCCCACTTCCACGTCTACCACATGGGGTTAAAACTGCTTTTCTTCTGCTCAATGCCTTCACATCATGAACGATGGAGAGAGTGCACCTGGCATCCTTTAACTGGACCCTCTACGAGTATCTTCAGTAGGTATAATACCAGTGATAGATGTCGAGACAACAATCCAGGCAAGGTTATTTTTAAAATAATCATGTTTTTGGTTGGTTTGATGGCTTGCAATGTCCCCTTGGTTCTTTCTCTTGACAAAATTGGAATGAACTGGGCGATGGATTTGTAGAGCCGCCTTCAAAATGGGATGAGACCAGCAAATAAGTGGCACCCTCCCAATCCCACCAAGCACAGGAGGAGAGGCCCGCAGGTTGGAAACGGCTCCGAGTTCTTGCTCTGTTGCTGCATAAAATCCCAAGGGACTGCTGTGTGCAGCATAACCACAACCGTTACATTTGTGGGGGGCGGGATACCTATTTCTTACAATACTCCTTCCCCTTTTCTGGGTTGCCATGCACGTTCCTTGCAGACGGCCTTCCCGGCTAAGCAACTTCCTATACAGGTTTTACAGGTGTATCCAGAGTTTGCAGACAGATGCACAGCATGTACCACTATCAGACGCTGCCTTTCCCCTTGCGAGCTAGTGCTGTTGTGTTTTTATTCAAGTCCAAGCCTCAGAGTTGGGGATTTGGTGTCATCACTTTCAAATAGCACAATGCATCCTGGTGCTGGCCTCTTCATTTTTTAAATGATGGGGATTTCAGCAAAAAGGGGAAAAACCACCAAGTAGGCAATTCCAGTCTGGGAAGGCATAATTACCTGAACC
>NW_005842332.1:1067701-1083184 GCF_000455745.1 Alligator sinensis | reverse complement strand
GCTCTTCATTGCTAGTTTAAAGTGGTTTCTCCTTCCTTTCCACCTGATGCATTCTATTAAAAAGAAAACAAAATACCCATTAGCATTTCTTTTTAAAGAACATGTTTGCAAGCTTCGCAGCAGCCTTGAACTCTCCCAAGGATCAATGCATCACAATAATCAACTCCTTCCTGGGAAGAACCCCCTGCTGATTTCTAAGCTTTTTACCACCTGCGGAGATGCACAGATTTTTTTTCCTGCCCACCTCAGTCAAACAAATGGAGGTCAGGAAGGATAATTGCTAATGTTACAAGCTCAGTGAGATGGACACAGGCAGAAAAGCTTCCCTCGCGCAGCTTTAAACAGTCAGATCTATTAAAGAAATAACACCCTTCTCTCCAAAATTGTTGCTCCCTTAATAAGTCTCCTCCTTGAAAAGGTATTGGCTTCAGAGGTTAAGATGTTGGGCTAAGAGATAGTGAGGTCATTGCAGATGACGCCTCTATTTCAATGTGTTTTTAGGTACGTTGGCAATCGAGTCTCTTAATAGGTTTACTTCTTTGCCCTCTATTCTTTTGAAGCGCTTCTGTTGGATTTCTGTAGTTGCTGTTGGATACATGAAAAGTATTATTCCCTTAACAGGTGAATTTATTCAGCTGGGGTCTCTAATCTTTTGCAAATGGCATTTTGCAATAAGCCTAATGCAGGGCGGAGGGGAGGACAGGGAAGAGAGAGAACTACAAAGATAGCAAATTAAAATGAAGCATGCTTTAATTTCCAGAGCTAAGGCTGTATCATGGAGATGGAAAAGCACAGACGGCAGCTTACATTTAGAAAAAGAAAAGAAAAGAAAAGAAAAGAAAAGAAGAGTGTTTGTGTTGTTATAAGTTCAGCATTTTATGCAACTGCTAAGGACTTTCACACACATCTTTTCCCAGGGCCCAGATTGCATATTGGACCATATACCCCGAAATGTTTTTATTTAATTTGGGTCTACATTATGCTGCCTACATATGGTAGCACACACATTTCATTTTACGTAGCAGATGCTACTTTCCTATCGAAGAGGCAATATACCAGGCGTATTATAGTATCATTTGGTTTAGGGTAACGGCAATATTTTTAGACTCTGATTAGCTTTATTTTCTTTATAAATATATTTTAATCCAGTCTTTGCTGCCGCAGCCGTTCCTTTCAGGGATATTTATTGCTATTGGATTCTTTATTGCAATCTTTTAGTTAATTGCAATAAAATACCCGTTCTTTAGTTGGATTTTAGAGCGGGCAGAATCCATGCCGGAAGAGGTAACAGCAGACGGGAAAAGGGAAGTTGCACCTGGAGTTAAGACGACTTCTGAGAGGCAGAAAATGAAAAAGGCTGGAAAGCAGAATGCTTTCGCCATGAGCCATGAGTGATTTTACAGATGGCAGAGATGGGGATAATAAAGCCATTCTCCAAAAGCATCTTGAAAGAGATATCAATCAGCCTTGCTTTATACTATTCTGCATGGAGACAGCAGCCCATTTCGGTGTTAATTAGAAGCTGTTTAGAGTATACAAGTGATTGCAGTTTCCCTGACCTCTCTGCTAACTCACCTCATTGTCCCTGTGCTCAAGTGACATCAATCAGGTTCCTATTTAAAGCAACAATGGCAAGTGTATTAAGTTGGTGTAACCCCAAAGAGCACAGGGGGATGATATTTGTTATTAACTACCTTCCCATGGGCTGGATCCTAGGCTTTCACTCTCACTTTTCCAACCTCTTTATAGAAATAACACTTCAGGTTTGTTGTGATTCTTTTCTAAGAAAAGCAGCAACTGGTGATGACCTCAGTATCTCATATGGTAAATGCCAGACAATGTGTTTTTACAGTTATGTGATGTACTTTGTACTTCACCACTTCTCATCTGAAGCGGCATTATTGTGCCTTTCAACTCCTTGTTGAGTCCCATAACATGCATAATTTCTTTCTGCCTTAAAAAAAATAATGGTGCTTATTAAAAAGACAGAGATAAAATAAACACACCTCTTGCACAGCTTGAGTTTCAACCTTGTCTTCTTTGTTTGCCAGAAATCCCATTTGATACGTATCATTACCTGCAGAGATACACCTACCCACCGAACAATATGCTGCAAGCAAAAAATGCCATTACAGCAAGATAAATATTTGATACCTGCTTTAGTGACCTACCTAACACTACCCTGTGGCAGATCTAGGAGGAGAACCCAAGAGTCCTCAATCAAATGCTTCTCCACCAACCTGTAGACATGTGGTACCTTCTCATGGCTATTTTGTGGCCTGTGATGGCTATTTCATGGCCTTCTGATGCCCCTATGAAAAGAGGGTAGATGGTCTCCATCTTTTGGCTAGGAAATGGGCATCTATAGTCCTCTCATCTTTGTTAGCCTGCTATTCAGCCAGCCACCTGACCATAGAAGAGCACAGTCACTGGAGACCTCTGCCTCTATAGGCATTTCCTTAGGATCCTCCCAGTTAAGATAAAGGAATATAGTTGGGGTGGTAATGTCCCTGCCATGCCCACACAGCACCATATGCATCCTGCACCAAATCGAACAACATCAGCTTGCAGTATTATCAAGTTAGCTATTCAAGGCCCTCATCCGAAGCACGCTGGCATCTCTGCAAGTCTTTCCATGAACTTCAGTGACCTCTAGAAGAAACTAGGGAGTGAGAGGTATGTTCAACCTCAGTTAAGGGGAGTTTTGGCTTCAACTTTACCAGGACTAAGATATGGGTTTATTTCCTTTGTAACAGCCAAGGAAATAAAAGATGTTATATTATATAACATAATAGATGAAGATAAAGGGTGGGGGAGAAGAGCTTGTGAATTAGGTCAGGATCCATTGGATTAACAAATAACTCTGAAATAAGGAGACAAGGAGGCCTGGATACATTTCTAATGAGCCCTGATCAGCATCGTGGCCCAGACTCCAGGCTGGTTTGCACCCCGGGTAAGTTAACAGGCTTGCGCTGTTGACGAAAACTGCAAAATCCACATACTCTTCACAAGAGGCGAGGTTTGATGAACCAGTAGCATGGGGGAGACTTTGTATAATGGCAGGGTATGGGTGTACCCATCACGAGCTCACTGTATCACAGTGCTTCTGCACACGCAGTCTCGCTAATCTGCTGGCCCGACCTCTGTATGCCAAGGTGAGAGGAGAAAAAAAAACGTCTTGCTGACATGGAGGACAGGACTGTCATCTTTTTAGATTTAATCTAAAGGGAATAGAGATTAATCTCTTTAATCTCAGTTTTGTGTTGAGTCCGTGGAGGACAGGACTCAACACAAAGCTACGCAAGCATAAGGCGTTCTCTCTGTAACTTCCCTGTTCAGCCTAGGAGCTGCACTGCATCAGGATGTCAGTCCAAGAGCCTTCACTGACGATGCCGTTGGACTCGTTGGAGATGCCAGCACCTTCCAGCAGCCAATGCCAAGGGGTTAGCATGAAACTTGAACTATCACCCATTCGCTAGGCCATTGCACGGAGGAAATCTCCTGGCTCAGTCTCCAGTGCTAGACTTGCACTCATGCATCGTGCTACAGACACCCAAGTCTTCTCAATGCTCACAGTTCATGAGCTCTGTCTTGCTACAATATTGACTCCATCAAGGATAGCCATAAACAGCACTTACTGATGCATAATATATGAAAATGGTTCACGCTGCGCTTTCAGATGTCCAGGATTGGGGTCTTTTAAAAAACAAAACAAACATTACAAGATTCTCCTGCAACCACAGAAGCACAGTCATAAATATTTAAAAGGAAGTTTAAAAGGCCCAATCGGTGTACACTGAATATTTATGGCTACTGACACCTGACCTTTGTATGTGGGGTATGGCATACATAAAATAGGATTATTAAATAGTATAGCAGAGATCAGCCTAGGGATCAAAGGGGAATTGCAACCTCCTGCTAAATATTTAGCATTTTTTGAGTGTACTTAAAGTCAATAAATGGAGTGCAACAAATGGAAACTTCAATTATTAACCAAAGCTTGATCTCATGCTAATGTACTCCAGGAATAGAAGTAAAATGAGTCCAATTTGGGGCCAAATATTGGCCAGAGTGGTAGATAGTAATCTGGGAGGCACACGGGAAGCAAGGACTCTTGGCTGTATCATGATGCACTGTGAAAATCACAGTACTATTTGTTGCCTCGGTTTAACTGCCTGTAAAATGGGGATGATGATAATACTCGTTCCATAGTGATGTTGAAAACCTTAGCAAAAAAGTGCTTTGAAAGCCTTGGATGGTGAGAACTGGGGTTTCATTACAGAAACCGCTGCAGCTAGCTACTTGACTAAGACCTGATGAAAGGTTTTCAGATGTTGGATCTGGGTGAGGATCTTGCTCAAAATTGTCCATTTGTAAAAAACCAAACAACAAAAACACAACAAATTTCATTCTACACAATTTATTTGTCCAGGTGACAGGTCACCTTCTACGACCAGGTGACCTATCACCTGGACAAGTGAGAAGAGATTGATGTCATATATCTGGACTTTAAAACAGCTTTTGATCTGGTATCCCATGACCCCCTCATGGAAAAATCGGCCAACTGCGGCCTCGGCTACACCGCAGTCTGATGGCTGGGGAATTGGCTCTGAGGTCGGACCCGGAGAGTAGTGGTCGATGGCAGCTAGTCATTATGTCGCTCCATGACCGGTGGTGTCCCTCAAGGGTCCAACCTTGGACCGGTTCTCTTCAACATCTTTATCAACAGTCTGGACATTGGTGTCAGAAGCGCACTGGCTAAGTTTGCCAATGACACTAAACTTTGGGTCATAGCGTCCACACCCGAGGACAGGCTAGTGATCCAGGCTGACTTGGATAAACTTAGTAAATGGGAGGATACAAACCTGATGATGTTCAGTACCAATGAATGTAAGGTACTCCACCTCAGGGGAAAAAACCGCACAGCAGGCTTATAGGCTCGGCAGTGCTACACTTACTAGCACCAAGGCTCAAAGAGACTTGGGGTCATGATTGACCACAAGATGAACATGAGCCTGCAATGCGATGTCACAGCTGGTAAAGCTAACCAAACTCTGGCTTGCATCCAGAGATGCTAATCAAGTAAATCTTAGGGTGTCATCCTCCCGCTGTACTTGGCCTTGGTGAGGCTGCAGCTGGAGTCCTGCATCCAGTTCTGGGCTCTGCGATTCAAGAAGGACATGGAGAGGCTTGAGAGAGTCCAGGGGAGAGCCACGTGCATAATCAGAGGGCAGGAGAATAGTCCTTATGAAGAGAAGCTGCGAGCCATGGGACTCTTCAGTCTGGAAAAGTGCAGGCTCAGGGGGGACTTGGTAGCTGCTTATAAGTATGTAAGGGGTGTGCATCAGGGTCTGGGGGAAAGTCTATTTACCAGAGTGCCCCAAGGGAAAAAAAGACCCAATGGTCATAAACTCCTCCAAGGCTGCTTTAGGCCGGACATAAGAAAAAATGTCTTTATGGTCTGAACCCCCAAGACGTGGAACAGACTCCTCCCAGAAGTGGTGCAGGCTCCTACTCTGGACACATTCAAGAAACACTTGGATGCTGATCTTCCTGGGGTCCTTTGACCCCAGCTGACTTCTTGCCCCTGGGGCAGGGGGTGGACTCGACGATCTTCAAGGTCCCTTCCAGCCCTAACGTCTATGAATCCATAAGCCTTTGTTTGTTTCCATTTTTTTGTAAAATCTCAGTTGGTGCAAACTAAACATCTCTATTAAAAGTGACTTTTTAACCTATGTTTTAAGAACGGAGGTGGGGAAAAAAAGTCTGTTTTTCCATCTCCTCAAGAAAAATCACAGAGAAAATGCATGGATGTGTATCTATATCTATATACACACTCACACATACACAGAGAGACTGTAAATTTCCCATGAGAAAGAAATGCTATTTTCCCACCTGCCCTTCTGGGGATCTGAAAAGGGGAATGTGAAATAGATACAGAGATCTGGGACAGGACCAAATTACCGCAGTCGGAAAGAAAGCTCAGCCGACGGTAGGTTGCTGCTCTTTCTTCCACACTACTGAGCCACACTTTTTCCCAAGTGATGCATCGGCTCGTGTCTGTAGCTTCCACCTGACTTTCATCGCGGCTCTCTGATCCCGGATCCGCTCTGCGGCTGGGTAGAGGACTCTTCACCAGCCCAGAGCCAGCAGTGCAACACATTTCCCCAGCAGTAAAAGTGACTTGCAAGGACTAGGTATGCAAGGACCCTCTAGCAAAGTATCTACTGGGCAGCTCTTTGTGAGAGAGCAAGGGAAATGGGATTCTGCACTTACAGCTCTCAGGAAACCTTTCATCCTTGCAGACATGTTTCAGTATTGGCGAGAGGACACCTGGGTTAAGCAGAACGCAGATAGGCGCGGCTGCTAGGTGCTCCGGGTCAGCTCTAGCACTGGATTCGGCGTTGAAGAAGAGCAGAGGGAATATACAGCCTGCAAATTAAAAAAAAAAACCAAGAAGCAAGCAGGCACTTTTAATATGCAAACACATCAGAGCAGTGTTTTAAAACTTCTCACTACAAACAGATCTGAAAGGCTTTGAGCTCTTGAAAGGAGACAGAGGGAGAGAGAGGAAAGAAAAGATGAAAGTTTCTGTGCATTGAAAGCACTGGCCAGCAAAGGCTCAGCAGGCCCCGCCATGTACATAAGGTGGCACTTGGCAAACCCCCCTTCAAGTTCCCAGAATGTGGGAAGATGAAAAACTACCCACGTTTTCCTTCTGGGATGAATGCTACGGAAACCACCTCCATCCTTTGTGTCACTTCTCGCTCTCTCTCCCCTTCTTCTCCCCAAATCCTCCAGTGTGCTCCAAAACAAATGATATAACAACAGGAATAATGGGTGCTGTAGGTGCCATATGGATGCACCAGTTTCAGCGTCTGCCACTCACTGCCTTGTGCCTCGGGGGGAAAAGGGCATTGGCTCTACCTATGGGATGCTTTGCTTCCAATGTGTGCTGAATTGTTCAAAGAGCACTGCTTGAATGCAGCTCTGCACCCAAAGATAGCAATCACAATGCCGTAACGTGGCTCTTGGAGCAACCCCCCGTTTCCACCCAAAGCCTCACCGATTTCAAAAGGGCCATGCACGCCTATTGCTCCTCCCAGGATATGCTGGATTGCAGAGCCAGTGTGTCACCTTCCAAAAAAAATCAAGCTTAGCTTCTGATATTCAGCAACAACACTTTTGCACCTACCTACTTCAGGTGATAAAAGCAGCTATTTATTCTCTTAATGTCTAGCAAAATGGAGCCCTGATAGTCATGACAGGAGCCTAGACCATGACAGAACACAGCATTTAATAAGAACAATTACAACATGCAAAGCCAAAGGGCTAAAGGGGCATCATGAGATACCATGAACCAGGTTAGGTGCACCAGACTAGTATGCACCAATTTTGGAGAGATTAACCGATTCTTGTATTGCTCATAATTACTCTTATAATCTCCCCAATCATGAGCTGTGCTGATCAGTTATATAGGCACTGGGTACAGCTGGCTCTAGCCGAGTTTCTCCTCATTGTCACTGGTATAAATGAAATCAGAAGTAGGTCCATTTTTTATTCCTAACACCCTACTATGACAAATATGCCAACACAGGGCCTCTGTAGTTGTATAATTTATTACCACCATATATCAGCAACGGCCTTGGCTCTGGATTCAGGTGAGCCTCATTCCAGTTAAGTGATATTTGATGGAATAGTGAAAGCATGCATGTACATCACTTCAAGATGAGCACGTAAGTGCTTTGGCCAAGGTCTTTCGGTAAGTCTACAGCCAAGGCAGGGAGTGACCTAAGGAGTCCTGCACTCTTACTTATTGCACTGGCTCCACTACCATCCTTCATCAGATGAAGACTTGGCTGCATCATTCATTCTGAAGCCCTGTCACCTTTGCAACGAGAAAAGAGAGGTGCATTTGGGAAGCGAATTAGCCCCCTGTCTAATCACGTTCACTCACAGGACATAAGACCTTTGATGGCCAACAGGAGTGGTTTGGCCAGACAGTGTCCATGTGTGTCTGTGTACGGATGAGCAGACCCAGTCCAGTTGGAACGAGGACCAAGGCTACAGGACTGTTTAAAACATAATGAAGTTAGCCTTAAGTAGCCAGAGTTCAGTTTTCACTGCCACATTTTGAGCTCATTTGTAGCACAATGCCAAAGGAGTGCTGTTCAAAGATCTTTTTAAAAATCCTACAGGGAAAGCTGCTGAAATCAATGTTTGCAGCTGAATGCTTTTGTTTTGGTTTGGTTTCCCAGAGCTAATTTTCCCCCCAACCAGGGGACGGCAATAATCGACGGGGCAAATGTGCGGTCGTTTCTGTTCTGACTGGCCGTCCGTACAGGAGGAAGTTGATATCATTTTAATCTTCGTTTCCATCGAAGCATCCAGCCTTTTGTAATCTCTTTGTGGTGACTGGATGGCCACTAACAACTGTCTACCGGGTGTGCGCTACAAATTATTCACGGGAAGTGGACATCCTATTTCTGATATTCCCACTTATTATCTCTAATTGAGCTTGCTCTTAGATAAGTAAGCAAGCAAGCAGACCACAGCCAGACCTACTGAAATGAATGGGAAGAGATGCAAAATACGATGCGGCAATTAAACGCTCCTCGGGGGTTTACTGTGGATGCCATTTAGCAACAGAGCCTCCTCTCCTGGCCTCCAAAAAGTTGCATCTCAGCACTCAACGGTGGCTCAAGGTCTTTCTTTCAGATGAGCGTGGGGCTGTTCCCGCACCTCTGAAGGTCATCCACAAAACATCTCTCCTCCCTCTTGTTATTCAACTGCCCATTGAAAAATTGGTGGCAGGGCTGATGGCAGAAGTCCCCAGAAGATCTAGGTTGCAGTGATGGTTCACCGAGCACAACTCTCACGTACTCTCCGTATCGGCTCCTCGTTGGGTACGTTGGGCAGGGAAGGACCTCCCAGCTCATCAAGGCCCATCCGCTGCTATCACAAGCAGCTACATTGTGTAATTCTAGAAAGAGCCATACCAAGCTCCATCTTAAACTTTACAGGTTGTTTAGTTCCACTTTTGCAGATCAAGATCTTCATCCTGATGTTCAAATGGTCTCCATGGGACTGGTTCTTAGATGGCATCTCCTTCTGTGTCCATGCCCTCCCATGACAGCTCTGGTCTACCCAGACAAGATGAACAGGAAAAAAAGCTCTGGATGCTGGTGGGAGATCATGCTCTCATAGATGTCAGGTTTAGATTAAGGGATTCACTTCAGGAGACAGATGAGGAGACTGTTTTCAAAATATATTTCTTTGGTACCTACTCTTCAGTAACCTCTTCATTCCCAACCAGACGAAACACCCACACGAATAACCAGCCAAATCAGATGGCCCCTAATAAAATCATCAAGCCAATTCCATCAGAAAGAGACAATGTTGTAAATTATGTTTTAAATGCTCGCGAAGGATTCAGCTAGGGCAGGTCTGGTTGTAGAAGCCGGTAGATTAACCCTTAAAGTCGAATTAATTAGAGAGCATGGGTCTGGATCACCTACAGAAGTGTTTGCTGGCCCCTATGTCATTTAAAGGCAGATATTTCATCTGACATAAAGGGGTCGGGCACTATTAGTTGCTGAGAGAAAGGGCTGTATTTCCATTGACTCTGTCTCTCTTACGTTTTAGAGGCTGTTTCTTATTGAACACCAACTACAGTGGCACAGGCTGTGGTAGGGAAGGAACAGCATCTTCCTGGGAGCATCTAGCATACAGAAGATCAGGGCCATTTTGCTTCGTTATTGCATGTGTCCAGCCATCTCGTCCATCGTTTCAGTGGGGTTTCTCCAAGGCTTCTTTGAGTGGAGTTTCTTTTACCCAAATGCTTCTCTGTCTCTTTCTGAATGTGCCGCCGGACAAACTCAGCTGCCAAAACAGGATACCCCAGAACATCCCAGCCATTCCCCATGGAACGAGAAACCCTCTTTTGATCCTCTCTTTTAATCTTCTGGCTGCCATCCTCTAGCTACCACAAATGACCATCTTTGCCAACCGCACTTGTGTATGGCAAGCCACAAGAAGCAGCTGCAGCGAGGGGCTTGCTGAACGGCAGCTTTGCAGGGGACATCCTGCAGCACAGAAGAGGTTAACGCGGGCTCATTTGCAGGAATGGGGGAAGGTTATATAAACCATTGAAATAAACCTTTATTGGCATTTGACAAGCAGCTGTTTGCCGTCGCTCTGCACATTAGCAGCGATGGTGCCATTTAAAGCATCATCACTGGTTTTAAAACTCCCAACTCAATAACAGAGAAAATGGAGCAATAAAACACCAACGGGGTGGGGGAGGAATCACCTTTGCAGTCCTAGGGCCTGGTGCATTCAGTGGCAGAGAACAGACTGAACGTGCTTGCAGCGGGGGGTTATAGCACAGACCGAGACACGCTGCTCATTGCCACAGCCCACAAAGCAGCAGGAGCAGAAGGGGCATGAATGGGGCAGGAGCAGAAGGGGCATGAATGGGGCATGTCCATATTCTACTGATTAAAACCCCCCTTGGTAGAAGGCTTGAGGATGGCCAGTATGGATAATGGCCACCTGTCCTCCCCCTCTCCCCTGCTAAAAGAAGTGCCCCAGGGACGGGGCACAAACTGTGCCATGTGGAGCAATATGACAATCCCTTGTTCACATCAGTCCGAGGATGCCTGACAGAGGGCTTGCAAAATCAAATGCTTGTGGCCAACTGTATTTGCAATGTGCAATATTCTCATCTCACGCAATCACTTTAACGCGGTATGTTTTCAAACACTCCCAGGCTTGTGCTTGGAAGAAGGGCCGGGTTCAATAGAAACCCTCCGGTTTCTTCTGAAGTGTGCAGGTCAGCATCACCGCTGCACTAATGCCCCATGGAAACTGTAGGCAGTCAGAAAAAGGGTGAGTATGGGACTTCATGCCTTGAAATGCTCCAGCTCTGTAGCTTGCCTCTGTGCGACACAAAAAAGGCATCAGTCGAACCATTACTCCATAAGGCACCAGGAACTTGCTCTGAAGAAATCCCAGAAAGTTGTTAGCATCAAAACTTAGCATATGAAGGGATCTTCTCAAGTCATTTAAAAAAAAATAAATATCAGTTAAAGGTAGTTTGCCTCTTCCCTGCAGTGATGAAACTCTACGACGGACACCCAAATGAGCAGCGATGCTTCTTTCGTTTGTCAATCATCCTTATTTTTTCACAGCGGCAAGTATCCAATGTTGAAAAGGGTCTCTGAGTTGTACTGTAATATCAATATTAATAGTACACTGTTATTTTATTCATGATGATATGAAAGAAGGAGAGAGGAAAAAAAAAAACCCACACATTCAGAAGAACAGCCTCCGCTACATGGCTAGGATCCTATTTTGGGGGCAGCTGCTCTCTCCATCCGTACCTGCCGCCTCTCAGAGGCGAGGACCTCTATCCTATAACAAAGCTGTGGACTGCAGATAAATTCACACACACCTGGGAAGCTGGGATAAAATCCCTCTTCTAAAAGCCATACACTTCCACCCCTCTGATCCCAGCACTGACAAAGGATCCCTTATGCTCTTCTCTGACGGCCCCCAGACAGTACCAGCAAGACGCATGTACGTAGCTTTGTAGAGAGTGGCGAAGTCTGCGAGTTTTATGCAGCTGCATGTTTTGTTTCTGGAAGTGCCTATCACGTGGAAAGGGTTTATTTTTCCCATCCTTTTTTTTTTGCACAGTGGCCTGATTTGCAGTGTGCTTCTTCTGCTAGGACTGCAGTTCTGCTTGTTATTTCTTTGGCAGCAGCATATCATTTGCTGCAGATGTGTTGAAACCTCAGGAGGGCTTAAATGCTTTTCTAACAACACTCCCTTTCCCAAGACTGAGAGTGGTAATCGTATAAGCAAGTTGCTATTATTATTATTTTACTAAGTAATCCTCACTGAGTTCATTACAGTTTTCTTGGGCATCGTTTGCATTGCATTTTGATTAGGAAGGAAAGATCTTTTGGGGTGGAGTCATAGTTTTTAAATAGGCGAGTTAAAAAAAAAAAGATATAGCCTCAAACTTAATAATTTTCAGACAAAATGGGTCTGCAATGAGCTAGATTTAACATTAAATATTCCAGGTTTAAAGTGCTATCAACAAAAACAACGGGAATTGATTTTTTGCCATTATACTCATTACTGGAAAGAAAGGTCACATATCATCAGTTGTTTCGTTAATGCATGATCTCATATTTATGGGGTTCTCTCAACACCGTGGATATAACCCACTAAAAGTATTACAGTACAAGCTAAACAGAGATGGAGCCAGAACAAATCTCTGAACTCACAAGTTCAGAGGTGGATTTCATCCAGGTCCAAACTTGGCAGACAAGACCTACGTCTCATGATCTGACGCCAAACATACAGCTTCTCCAGAATTGGGGTATCTGAAGGCTGTCGCATCTAATGAGGCATCAATTCAGGTGTCAATATTAACCATCCTAAACCCTTCCACCACAACTGAACTGTACCAGTTGTATGTCACATAGTAGAAAAGAGTCCCTTTGTCTATGTGCACTTGTACCCTCTCGGGGTGTTAGCTTTTAAGATTAACTTCCAAAAAGGGAGAGCAGTTTCCTCAGCCAATTTGGCGAGTATTGCGATGAAAATCTGTGTCATTTACAGAACCAGCCCTGCCTCTTCTAATTGTTAGATCATGTGCATCAGCTATGGGAGAGCTATATTTATTTTCACTGGGTTGCATCAGGTCACATTGTGTGTCTGGAATCAGTCATCCACAGGGTAAAGAGCAACGATATTTCATGCCCAAGTAACCAGCCAAGTAAAAGAAGAGGAGGGTGCTTGGGCGTATCTGTTCTTTTTTTCCTGCAGAGACAAAAGCCAACAATCATAAGAGTCTGTAACACAAATGGTTAAGAGTGCATGCACCAGTTGGCCTTTTAAGATGAGTTATAAAGCTAAAAGTTCCTACTGTACCACGCCACCCTCGGGGAACTCAATCTGCCCGCTGCGATAGTAGAGCTTGATATTTTATTAACAGGAGGCATGTGAAAAGCTGTTTGGATAAAATTAGGTTCATCTGAACCTCCAACCAAGTGCTTACACATATGCTTCATCCTTAGGGTACAGGAATGTAAAGATCCCCTCTGGTGTAGCCTTCCTGACTTCCAGAGGCACATGCCACACCAGCATGAATCATGGGCCCTGGGGGCATCCCACTGCAACATGTGCGTGCCATCAGCAGGACAGCCCTGGCTTAAAACATAAGTTGCAACCAGTGCTCCCACCTTCTTCCCCTCGAGCTTCCTCTGTCTGCAGTCCCCAAAGGTGGTGCAGGGTCAGAAGTTTTCCAAGTCCCATGGTGCCAAAAGTTATGAACCACACCTGGCCATAACCTTCAACTACACCCATGTCTCTAAAACCCCCGAAAACACCGGTTCTCAAACGGTGGTCTGCCTGCTGAATAATCTGGAAACCAAGTGATAGGAGGACTGGCATTTGGCCAGAGGTAAAGCAGACAGTAACCAAGTAGGGAGCTTTCACCACATCAGACAAGGAGGAAGAAACACCGCAAAGCCAAAATTAAGGAGGGGCAGCTGTGCCCTGGCTACCAGGAAGAATTCATCAATCAAAGGGTCTCCAGTATAGAAGTGATCTGCAAAAGAAACACAATGAGGTTGGGAAGGAGAAAATGTATGCTTGGGCATTCGGGAATAAGACGGATCTCCTGGAAAGGGCAAGAGCAAGCAGGACTACAGGAGCGTGCTGAAGGGGATCGGCTCTTTTTAAAGTCTTTCTTAAGGGGCTGCAATATGGAGATGCCCCAAGTATCCTTGGAGTTGCAGAAGCTGCAGCATGCCACACACATACCCCTGGATGGATTCATTGGGCATCTCTGCTTGTCTTGGCATTGGGACTCTGCTGTGCTTCCTGATACCCAGAAAGACTGGGCTGCTGGAAATGGGCTTCACCTTCGACATAACCAGTGCTGGCTCCGGGGGGAACATTTGAGCATGTGTTCACTGCACAAGCAACCCAGGATCCTACCCAAGTTTTAGCCCAGACCCTTGCTATACACACCAGAGCTTGGGAGGATTTATACTTGTGCTGCCTTAGCTCAGGGTGTGCTAGTATCAGTAGTGGCCTTAGGGGAGGGCAAACTGGGTGACTGCCCAGGGCCCCACACTTTAGAGGGCCCTAGCATTTTGTCATATTCTCTGCTCCAGTTGCAATAAAAAATCATTACACTGAATATTTGTATCATCAATATTGTATTAAGATACTTTTCCTTGCAGTTTCACAGGTAGGGCACAGTGAAATAGAAATCGAGAATGTCTGACTTGCTTATAGGTCGTCAATATTAAGTCTCTAAGGGGTCTCAAATGACTTTCTTCCCAGGGCCCCAGCAACCCTAAAGCCACCACTGCCAGCAACTCTGCTCCACTTCAACCTGAGCTAGAACGTGCCTGCTGCAGTGAGGACGCAGCAAAGTACATTGCTCACATGTGGATCCTCCTTTGCCTTTCCCATAATTGCCCACAACAGCCAGGCGAGTCCTCTTGCAAATGGCACAACTGAATGAAAAAAAAACGACAACCAAAAAAACCTTCTAATGCATCCCAGCACTAACATCTGTCCCCAGACACCCCTGGGGAAGTGTCGAAACAGGACGCATCCACACACAAAGGCAGCTCTGGCTTCGCTATCAGATGCTCACTCCTGGGGATCAGAACATCGATGCCCCGGGGCAACTCGGCAACCCTGCAAATTTAGCAGCACTGATCCGAGCTTCAGGACCCACTTGCTTTAGTTACATGCACATTTCCAAGCAGCGCAAAGGCAATGCTCTGCTCCGGGGGCAGGTTCTTTGAATGCCAACGGCGATTGCTCTTCCGGAGTGCCATTCCTCAGTTTTCACCCGTCTCAAACGGGTGCAGTATGCCCGCGGTCCCGCTGTGAAGCGGTCCGAAGAAGGTACATCCCTTGGATGCTAATTCCACAGGTCATCTTCCATGCACCGTGACATACCCCTGGAAAACTCACTTGTCCCCCCCAGCGAAATTAAGCTTTTAGGAGGGGGCGCGGTGGGGCCTCTGGAGCTAGCTTGTTCCAGTGGTAAGCTCCCAGGCTAGTTAGTACTACTCATGCATGTGTCGGCTACCAAGAGCCAATTGTCCTGGTTTGTACAGCAAGTTAGCACCCTGGGATGCGAATCACATTAACATAATTGACTGTATCACAGGCATACCTCCAGCAAAGCCCCTATTTATTTTACTTCGCTTTCCCTCTCATCATGTGACATTTCACTAAGTAAAATCAATCCATTTTCATCTCGGGGAGGCCCAGGTGACTGCTGTTTTTCTCTTCCGAGTGTGACATGTGCAAATAGATGCATTTTAACGGACTTCCTTATTTCGCCAATGCGATTTAAAAAAAAAAAGAAGCCAACATCGAGAGAGACAGATGTACATTTTTATTTAATAAGGAGATGCCGTGAATGCCTCAAGCTGTGCA
>NW_005842332.1:1064079-1067670 GCF_000455745.1 Alligator sinensis | reverse complement strand
CAGGAGTCAGATATTTATGTGCCAGAATAACGATCCATCAGCTGGAGTTGGTGCAGACTGACAGGGCTACGCTGCATCTCATGGCCATTTGAGAAAATAGTCCCACATCTGTAACCAGAGATTTCCCCAGAGGAAAAGACTCCACTTACTAATGTTATTTAAAGGGAGCAGGTCAACCCTGAGCTGGTAACAAATAAGTATAATGGCAATGGGAGGATTAGTCATAGTCAGGAAACAGCCAATTTTGGGGTCAACTGATTCAAATGTGGCCACTGTCATTTAGGATCTGGATTTGGAAAGCCTTGTTTAAAAGGCTCTCCAGGTGGTAGCTGTATTGGTCTAGAGGAAAAGGCAATTAGGACTCAGTGGAGATGAGATCTTTTATTAGACCAACAAGATTTTTGCAAAAAAATTCTGTATTTGCAAGCTTTCAGGCACAAACACTCTTCATTGGGGAAAAGATTGTAAAAGTTCTCCTGATTTTATTTAAGAGGGGAAAGTCTACCTTTTCCGCCCCCTTCTGTTTTGAGATGAATTAGCCTTAGGGTTCATTCCTTTCCTCTCTTTCCCCATTATTTATTTTCAGATTTGTATTTATTTTTGATTTAGCATTCAAAGTCATGCTACAACATCATTACTGACAACTATCCATCCTCTGCTGGGAATTTATTGTTGATAAAATAGTGTAATAAGAAGAGACTGCCACAGCGTAGAGATAGGAAAAAATATCTCAACTGGTTGCGCATGAACCCAGAGTTGGTTGGGAACCAGAAGTCCCATCCCATCAGCATTTTGAATTGTTTCCAGCAGAAAGAAACCAAGCAGCCCAACATTTCCTGTGTGCATCAACTTTTTTTTTTTTAATTTCTCAAAAAATAAATACCAAAACAAAGAGATTTCAAAAGAAATCAAAACTTACCCATTTTGAGTCAAGTCAAAGCCAACGTCAATATTAACAGATTGCTGTGGTTGGATTTGAATTCTAAATGAAATTCCATTGCACTTGTCATGTTCCCATGGAAAGGCTCAGTTGGGACAAAATACCATTTTCTAATGGAAAAACCTTTCACTGAAATATATATGTATGTGTGTGTATGTACATGAAGAAGGAGACCAACCCGGGGCTGTGACTCCCACTGCTCCATCACCAACATGGCCCCATTGCCGAAGAACGTGTATATCCAGAATCGGGCTCCTCAGTCACCTGAGGACCCATCCAGCCTGACAGATGTCATCCTTGACGATACATGTACATATATCTGCACATGTACACATCTACGCATCTACATTCCTTCATCTCTAGGAAGCTTGTTTGAGGAGTTATGGTCATCTTCCCCCTCTTTATGGGTTCCAAGGAAGGGAAGTCCTGCTGTGGTAGCATAGGGTTATGGCATGAAAAAGGCTGAGGATTACTATTATAGTAAAGGCCTTTTCTCATAACCATTTGGAAATGGCTTACTAAAACATTATGGTTCAGATTCTGTACTGCTTAAAATCACAGGAGAGTTTTCCTATGGACTTTGGTAGGAACAAGATCAAGCGCTTGTTCCTCCCTCCATCCCCTTGTTCCTGTTCCCAGGTGCATGCATCTTCCTGGAGATCACTCTCCAAACCCCCCCGAACAAAGCTGAGCCCCAATGCGGGAGTGGGAATGGGTTGATAAAGATAAGCCAGAGATATTTCAGAGCCTTGTCAGGGGAATTGCTCCTTGGCTGGAGGCTGACAAAGATCCTTCTCATTTTCTCCCCCTTTGAAAGCTTTCAGAGTGGTAGAGACTTTACACGTAGCCATGTAAATGCAGCTTCAGGCAGCAAACAGGATTAAAACCTGACATCCAAAGGACAAAGGAAGTCAGATTACTTGTCAAAATTAAATTTGCCTTTGGATGCCATTACTGTCTACATTAAAAAAACCTCTGAGGATTAGGAAACACAAGACCCAAATCCAATCTGGAGACAGGCTCTGGGGAAGTGCCAGCCAGCTGGTAATCCAGCTCTTTCCTTTAATAAGCTCCTTGTGAAATCAAGGCAAGTAAGAATAATTATTTAATTCCTTTTCTGAGCCTAAGTTCACCGATTCCCCGGTCTCCTCTCTTATTGATCTGGATGCTGCTTGGTTACGTTAATGGTAAATCAGCCAAGAGCACACGTTTTGCAAGCCCCACAGCCCTAGAAACCGCGTTTTGCTATTAAGTCTCTTGTTAAGAGAGGCCCCTTGTGCTTCCCTACCAGTTTGTATTATCCATCCCCGTATTTAATTGGGACAAATCTCTTCACAGCTGAGGGGTGTGGGATGGTGCATTTGGTCCATGTTGTCAACACAGAGTTAATTTTTCCCTGGAGTCCATGGTGGACGGGTACAAATCCTGCCTTGCATGTTCCTTTCTTTTTTTAATCAAAACTTTGTGTTCAGACACAACTGAAAAGTGGCAGTGCATATGCCCTCAAAGCCTGGCTGAATAGGACTGCTGGTCCCATGCCACTTATTCACTGCCACAGCATGGGAGCTAGGCTGGGAGCAGACAAACTACCCAGAGAAGGGAGAGAAATCTCCCAGCAGAATTCAATTCATTCACAGCATTTTCATTTAGCTTTGTTTATTGCCCAGAACAAGAAGGATTGACTCAAATCCTTAGGAACAAGCAGCAGCCTTTCTGGCTTTCAGAAACTTGGGAAGGAATGGGACAGGCTTCATTTTGCAACTATCCTTTTCCTTTGATACCCCTGTCCCAGATGGGCTATGGGACATCAGCATCTTTGCTTCACATTCATACTGCAGTCGTATTGGCAGCTGTCAGCCAGGTTTGAGCCCTTACTGCATTAGCAGATGTGCAAAGGATACTCTTAGCTCTGCATTTCCCAAAATCTAAGAGCCGAAGCATCTACCTGTATGGTTATCTACCTAGAGAGGCATCCATCAATGCAGAGGGTTCAACCCTGCACCAAAAGAACTGCAACCCTCGTGTGCCGCCCAGCATCCTGCAGGTTTATCCTTAAATCAATAATGTGGCCCAGCGTCTCTGAATCAGCAATCGCCGTTCATCAGAAAGTTCTCAAATTAGGTGAAAACCTCACAGGAATAACCTCATGGGAGATGCCTGCATTTGGTCAGCCTAGCGAACAATACAAATTGCTTTTGGCAGGGCATTCCTTATAATGCAGTCCCAGGCAGAGATTAACGGTGGGACAAAAAACACACGCTAGACTGGATTTTTTAGGACAAGCATTTCTCAAATTGACTGAGGTTCAGTTGAATTTCAGTGCCGAGCTTCAGGTGACATTATCCATCCTGTGCTATTTGCCCAACCCCGACAGGAACCCAGAGAGAGCATGACCCGCACATCACATTTGTTTAAGCAAAACAAAAAAAGGGGGGGGGGGGGGGGGGGAGATGAGGCATGTCCCACACAAAGCAGATCCAATTCCGCTGCTTTTGGAGCAGGGGATTTGGGCATAATAATGTTGGTGAGTTGCTCCCAGCAACGTGGTCCTGTTATGATTTCATCTCAGAGCAACCGCACCAGCCTCGACCCTACCAATCTAGCAAAGGAAGCGGTGCCTGATGCAGTGCTTTTTTTTTTTTTAATTAAAC
>NW_005842332.1:1035789-1064048 GCF_000455745.1 Alligator sinensis | reverse complement strand
TAGGGAAATATAACATTTTCCTCCAGTAATTCATCCCCCTGGCTCCCCTTCTTTGTCATTTTAATTAAAGCCAGCCCCAGCCACAGTTTAGATATTTGCCGTTATTACTACTAAATCAAGCACGCGTTATAAGGAACAGGCCCCTTTTGGAAAGAGAAGAATGACAGCAGCAGGGAATAAATATTTGAAAAGGGCAAAGCAGTAGGAAAAGCTCAGTCTCTGGGCTTCATTAGTCTGGATTTTAGTGCAATTTATTTCACTCCCACTGCCTTTGCTCATCAGATGTCCAGGGAGCCAGAGAGATGATCCAGATGAAAGTTCAGGATCCCCCGGAGTTCAGCATGGCTCAGCCCCTAGTTTTTGATGGACAACTTAAAAATCCTGTAATCACGTAAGTCAGTGCTAGGACCCTTGTGTTGGGCCTGCTCAGGCCCAATCCAGAAGTGCCCATCACCGTCTTCCTCTTACCTTATCTATTCACCTACCACATGCAGCCCTTTCCTGAAAATTAGCAATCAAAAATTGGTATGCACGTCTTCAATGAGGATAATGATTCTGACCAGCTCGGCTAAAAGGAACTTAAGCTGACCTTGTCCAAGAAGGAGGAGAGGCCAGTTATTCCCATTGCACTGTTAAGAAAACTGAGGCCACAAAGGAGAATAAAGAGCTGCTGTAGGAAGCCTCCGCATGGCAGGCACAGTTTTCTGTGCTTAGCTGAATCTAGTTGCCATGTGGAGCTTGTGATTAACTAGGGCAGACTTGGTACCCCCAATGCACAGTTAAATCAAATGCTTCGTTCCCTAAATGGCAGAACTGGCGTCTGCGTTTGAACTGCGGGCACAAAAGCTGTGGGCATGATTAGCAGCAGGACTGGATGTTCATAACTCTGGGGAAGTTACTGAGCTCGGCGAGTTTGCAGAGAGTTGCCAGCTCGCCGTACAGTATTTCATTGCGAACCTCATACAACTGGGTGTTTTTCTTCAAGCCTCAGCTCCTGGGGTCAGGCAAGTCCTGGTAACTTCCATTTAGCAGGAAAGCTGAAGAGCTAGCCTGGGTGGCTTCAGGGGAAACCTGCTACAACAGCAACCTAAAGGCTCAGAAAGTGGGAGAGACATCAAAAAGAGCCTAACATGTATGCAGCAATACAAATCTTATTATTTGACTATCCCTAGTTGTTTTTTCCAGGTCCAGTTCAGGAGTCTGGGACATGCTGAGCCAGCTAGGCTGAGCTCAGCCTAGGATCCAGAGACCATGCTTGAAGTCACACAGTAGGAAGGGGATGCAGTTAATCACCACGTTACTGCAGGAACTGTAGACCCCATCCTGGCTAATTGGCAGTGGGGGTACAGGAGCTGGGCAAGCCTGGAGCAGCGTATTGGAGCAGTGCTAGAAAACAGCATCAAGCACGTGCACACCTGGTCTACACTCCAGCAGACAGTACAAGTGCCAGAGTCAGACCCTCCCCATCTTCCAGCTGTCAGCTTTAATTCTTTAGCACTTAAAACTGCCTTTCTTCCCCATACTTTATAACTACTTTGCTCTTGTTTAGCATCTTCCATCCAGAAAATCCCCAGGTGCCGAGGATGCAACACACAATCACCACGCCTCTGAGGAGGAAGGCAGCGGCAATGCTGTGCTACAGCTCCCTATTAAGGAGAGGGAATCCCATTGAAACTACACTTCAGCAGGTAGAACGTAGTTACCCAAAGAATAAAACACAGCTGTAAAGAACCACCAAAGCCACTGAATTCAATCTAAAACCCTGCAGGATTATGCATGCATGCAAACGTGAGAGCGCTGCCTAAAGAATGAGGTTAGCTGCTTTTGACATTGCAGAGAGGTGCTTCTTAGAGGATGTAAAATGCTTGGTTGGGGGTAAGGAGGCAAAACCACCCACTGCAAAGAAATTAAATCACTGCCCATTCCAGCTGAATGATCAGTCAGTTGCAGCAGATATGAGTCATGTTAAAACACTGCCAATGGGTGGATTGATGCCAAGGAAAAATGTTTAAAAAAACCCCCACCAGGCTAAGGGTCACCCCAAAATGACTGAGTCTTCTTGGCTATGTGGAACAATAAGGTGTTGATTTTACTGTAATACTCCACACAGACCTTGATGCTACTAGAAAAGCTTTGCAGGCACGGGGCCCAGGTAGCTAGAAGCACAGGGATGGAAATGCAATCTCTGCAGAAAGAAGCCAGAGAATGGCAATTGCTCAGCCTGGAGTTTGACTTAGACACTTAGCTTCTTGCCAGGTGTGGTGAGTGAGAAGCAGGCACTGAAAGGCAGCACTGTTCTCTCCTTGCCCCTAAACTCATGCTCATTTCCCTCCAGTCCACCCTTTGCTTTTCTTGGATTGACATCACCCCTTATATCATAATGTACAGAGGGGCCCTGGTTTTCACCGGTGCCGCCCATGAGCTAGTACATCTTCAGCACCAACCAGAAGAAAGCAAACCAGGAATTTTGCATCTGAAGGTTGCTCTCAAGCTTAACCTCTGAGCTGCAGAGGAGCAGCAAGAACAAGATACTGTCTAGGAGTCAGAGCTCATGGTAGAGGTAATCTCTTTTATTAGAGCAACTAGATTTTTGCAAAAAAATTTCTTTAATTGCAAGCTTTTGAGCACAAGCACTCTTCTTCAGGAATAGGAGAAAGGTTGTAAAAGTTCTCCTGGGTAGAAATGCAAGTTCATATTTCATAGGAGAGCTGAAGATGGGGTAAATCCAAGCCCCAAACAGAGAAGAGTCCAAACAGCCCTATCTCCCGATGTAGAAAGAGAAAAGCCTTGCTCCAGCTATTGCTTATGCCTCCCCCCATGATAGGATTGTGCATCTTTCCCTTCCCCTCTCCCCTACACTTATGTATCCACCCTGTGCTAATTCCCTTCCTGATGCCAATTAGCCCACAACTATTCTCATCAGGACACCTGCAAATCAATTAACTCCCTTAACAAGCTGCAGAGGCCTCTGGCTTCCCAGGGATGAAACTTTAACCCTGTCTCTCCTGAGACCTGTGAGACACCCCCTTCATACCTACCAGCAACCACCTGGTTCTTGGGCTGTCCTCTTCCAGTTTTGTTCTGTGCTATAGCGTGTGTCTTCTGTTTCAAAGTGTGCTGCATACTCAGCAGGTCTCTTCCTTACACTTGTCAGAGGCATAAGTATGCAGGTCCTGACCTGGTTCATAATCCACCCCCTCCTGGGTTATCTTGCATGTCAGACCATGCCTCTGATCAACGCAAACTATTTGTGCTGGTGATGTCCCATCCCAGCCAGCTTTTCGTAGGCTGTAAATCACCAGGAACTATGAGAAACATCGAAGCTATGGATAAATTTGGTCAATCGATATCTTGCATCAGAACTATGCCCCCTTGGCCCCACTTCCCGGGCTATTTCCCAGACTGACAAGTACCTCGCATCTCAGAGAAGAGACCAAGAACCACCAACGTGGAGCAGCACGCTCAGAAAGAAGTTTCTTCCTAGGCTCAGGCAGCTAGTGGTTGCCTCTTGCCTTGAAGCGCAAAGATCTCAACCATCCAGATCTCACTGCAACAATGAAAATGAAGCCCCATGGTGTGCAAAATCTCACCCAGAAGACTGCAAAATGAGCTGCCTATTCATCTCGCAGGGGGCTGCATTTTGCCCACATCGCTCAAAATTCCCCTGCTATGGGACCTCCTAAACTGGCCTGGCTGAAGTTTAACAGCCGGTGACTGTATTAGGCATGTCAGCACATCATGAGAGCAGTGAGTGCCATAGAAACGCCTATGAATACATTAAATAAATCAGATTCCTCCTAGAATGACTGAACGCGGCAGATGGATCTCACTTCTCATGTTTCACCCACCTACTCTCAAAATGCTGATGCAGGGAGAAAGTTTTTTTTATTATTATTATTTTTTAATGGTTCCACTTCTCTTGCTTTTCCCCTTCTCTTTTTAAATGACATTTCTTTATCCTCAGGAATATTTCCAGTAGGCCATAGAGTTTTTAATGCTAATCATATTATGCTCTTAGTAATACCATTAAGATCTTAAAGCCCTGGGTAGCAGCATCATGAGACTCGGTAATCCTGATTTCACAAAGGAGCATCATTCCTGCAAAACACCATATTCTTCGATTACATCCCAGTCCAGATGGTAGCCTCTTTTAGTAGATACTTCGGTAACTTTGCATCTCCCCTGCAGTTTGACCCCACATTTACCTTTTGTAAAAGCAGGCATGTACAGCCTCTCATTCCAGGTTCTCATTTCATTGCAATGGGCTGTTTTCAAGGGCTCCGATGGAAAACGCAGCCAGCAAACATCTCTGCCAGGTTTGCAACATGCCCTCTGCAGCACCCTGCTAATGGGCGAGAAGTAGAAATTGAAAATTGACCGGAGACCGAAACGTGTAATTGACCAATCTATTTTAGTTGACCAAGTGGAAATAAAGGTAATGAAAAATAAAAAAATAGCGATGAATACAATACCCAAGGCATTTTTTTTTTTTTGCAGAGGAATTGATTTTCTTTAAAAAAAAAAAAAAAAAAAAATGCATATGCTATGGTTTCTAATCTTCCAGAGCTCCTTTACTGTGATTTTTCCCCTCTCTCATCTTAAAATAACTACACCTGCATAGTATCTCTTTCCCACAAGAATGGAAAAGCTGTGGTGGAAAAAAAAAAAAGGCACAAACATAAATCATGTGTTCTTATTGCACAACCTGTTTTTGGAGGGGGAGGAAGAGGGCTGTGGTTATCCATTTTAAGAGCTTTGCAGGTGGAAACATGCAAATGTGCCCGGTAGCAAATAAAGGTTAAAGCTTAGACGCCTCTATTTAAGTCAAGCCCATCTCCAGTATGGGTTTTACCCTGATGTGCCGGGTAACGTTATAATATAAATATCCCACCGAAGCTGCTGAATATGTAACTGGAGATAGAAACACATGCTGGGAGCAACAGCTGCCTGAGTTGGAGCGTTCAAACAGGACTGCTGACTAGAAAAGCAAACACTGTGCAGGAATAACGGAAGTGCAAAGGGCAGGGATGGAGGCAGGAAAAAAGCAGGGTTTCCACTTCCCTTATAATAACAACTAGCTTATGAGAAGCAGTGCATTGGCATTTGAGAACATAAATCTTGTGTGTATGCGCTGGGGCATTCTAGTATGTGCATTCATCACATTACTGGGATTTTAGCCTAATGCGCTGACATTATCGCTTCTCTATTTTCAATAATAAATGGAATGTGCAGAAAATCCCCATATACAAAGGGATGGGCTCTGAATTAACTACAGCCATTCAGCAGTAGGATCTACCCCCCCTTTGAGGTCCTAGCAGTGAAAAACATCTGCAAAACTAGGCCTTATCTGAGCATGAGGCAGCCTTATCTGAACCCGAGTGCACAACTGGATGGAAAATGTCTTGGGGGGAATCCAGATATGGAAATACCCTGGGGACAGCCCTGTGCGTTTGCTAGGGAAATGTTTACGGGGCAAATACCCGTGGGGGAAACAATGCTGTCAAAGTGGCACTGTGGATCTCTGAGTTTATGTTTTCTCAGTGCTTTCTTTATCAAAGAGGCTCAGTTGGCAGCTCACAGAAAGCTGCTGTATTTTTTTGCTCACTCATCGTGGGCTCTCATGGCTAAGATGAGGCATAAGGTGGATATCACCCATCGCCTTTAATAAAAGCCCTGCTGGCCATTAGACCCTCTGTGAAACCTCAATAACTGTGCTGCTCCAAAGGCTGGCACCGGCATCATCCGCCGAACAGCTCCTAGTTGTTTGATTCCAGGAATATCTTTCTATTGACAAGAACCCACAATACATCCTTTGCTGTTTAGTTTGCATATAATTATCTAGCTGGTTGTTTGCATAAGGCGCAGCTGACTGTGCATGCTGATTCTGTTCTGCCATGTAAATGAGACACGCCACACAACGCACTGCAGAAGAGCTGGCCACACATTTTGACAAGCAAGAGAACAGGTGGGGAACAGGGATACAGATCAGACCTGCGTGCCTGGAAAGGGGCAGGTCTAGAGACCCATGACCTCCAACAGGTTTTCGAGGTATCCGGTAAGGGGGTGGAAGCAAACCGATAAGAACAACATATGAACACTAGCAATTCAAGGACTCTCAGTTCTAGGCTAGGGACAGAAATGACACATAAAAAGGTATAAGTGATCAGACACCGGTTCAAATCTGTAACATAACAGAAGTTCAGTGCATGTAAACCTCTTTCAACATGGCTGAAACCGGTTTAAGATGAACCTGGATGGATGTAGTATCAGACTTAAGTGATTTAGGTTATTCGGCGTATTGAACTTCTGCCCCAGATCCCCTCCAGATTCAAGTTCACTCAGTCCCCCAGCATCCCAGAATGCTTTGCACCTCCCTTGTAAACCCGCCTCGCAGAGTGGGAGGGCTAGTCTTGGCCTAAGCCAGGGGCGGGCAGTTATTTCTGGAGGAGGGCCGCTTACTGAGTTTTGGCAAGCCATCTAGGGCTGCATGACGGGGGCAAATAAATATTCATTTTCTCAATTTTTTAGGGGCCCCAGAGGCTGGGGGGCTGCTCCCAGTCCCCCGGCCACATTTTGCCCACCCCTGGCCTAAGCTGTCTGCTCTAGTGCCCCCCCAGCTTCTGGCCTGGGCCACTGCAGGCACGTGGCTGCATTTCCAGAATCAAAAGTGAACGTCTGTTCACTTGCTGATCGGTTCAATCTATGCAGCTTTGACTAACCTGCAAAGACTGAATTAGAGATTGAATGAGGCTTTTGGACTTGGCCCTAGTGTACTTAGCCCTAGTGACCACAGAATTCTTCCGGTTTGATCGTATGTGGAATTGCATATACAAGCGCAACGTAGAGAAGGGATGAATGACATGGGAAACAAAGAGAAACTCAACGACAAGAAGAGGAGCACATAATGTTTCTCAGAACCATTTTAGACCATGACTCCTCAGACATATCCATCCTCTGTCCCCCACCTGCACCTTCTCATCCCTACTCCCTTGCACGATGCATGGGTGACTTAGATTTCACATTCTTCAATGAAGAGAGCTAAGATCCATGCACTGTCCTAGTCCTGTCCTAGCTAAACACTGCACAAGGACTGGCAAGATCATAGCCCCAGGATATTATTCATTCTAGCCTATTCTTTTCTATATAGGTTCTTCTTCCACTGTCTGGGAAGAGCCCAGGAGAGTCTGCCTGGAAGTAGCAATGAACAATTGAAGTGAGCTCCTGACAGCTTGCTAGGGAACTGATCTTATACATGCATGCAGTAAAACGTCCCCATAGGTATTCTAGAGGCACGGTCCATGATTCCCCCGCATGCCCAGTGTATAAAATTACAGGGATCCATTGATCTACTGGTTTCTATAGGAAGAAAAGATGCAACAAAGAAGGTGCAGTGTGGTATGAAATTCAGGGGACTACTTCGTTGCTGCACATTGGAAGCAATTCGAACCCCTTATCATTCAGCACCCACTAAACGGTGCCGTACACTGTAGTCTTCCTAATTAAGCTAAATTAGAAGCCGGTGAATTCACACAGGCTTAAGGAAGATCAAAAATCAAGTCTGAGTGCTTTAAATCTGCCTTAAATTATGTTCACTGAATAGATTTTAATTATTAAAGATCATTTCACAGCACTGTCTGACATGAGGGAACAATATTCAATGTATCACCTGGCGGATTTTATATTTAGGCCTAATATATTGGATGTAGAAGAGAAACATTTAAGAAATACCTCTTTCCCCATAAGGTGCATTGGGAGCTTCACTGTAACAAACTCCTTAGAGACGCAGGAGAGACTGTGGCATGGCTTTAATGAGAAGGATCTTTTGTGAGAAAATGTTAGATTATGAATGTTCGGTTTATAATCTGGACCGGGCCGTTATTTATGAAACCAGATCTGGTAGTAGTGAGTGTGGCTGGGAAATAGCAAATTATTCAGTAGGTTGCTTCCAAAAAGATAAAAATCCCTCCTCCAACACCCTTTCGCTGTGTTCTTTACTCCAGGCAATTTTTCCCTTCGATTTAAAATCACAATATCACTGTCCAGTATCCAGGTACAATGTACAGTTGTTGCCTCCTAAATGGGGTAGCCATACATTTCCGCTTTTCAATAACTCTTCTGGACGACTTCTGGAAGAGAGCTGCTATATTCCCAGAGGTATTACGGATCCTATAAGGTTTATATTTAGCTGCTGCTCTGCTGCCCATACCTCACTACCATATACACAAGTATGTATGCAAATACACAAATACCCACAGTCCTGTACTCCTTGAAATGTCTCAGTACTATTTTTCTCAACCTCTTCCTCTCAAGATGATGGAAATTTGCTTTGGGTTTCAATAATTTAATGCAAAGATCAGACAGGGAATATTTGTTCCAAAACTTACAGACTAAAAAAATCTGCCATCCGTTTAGCCACCAGGGCTAATATTTCCACCTGGGCTGATCTGGAAAGGGGTCACATCTGTGTAACAGAGGAGAGTCGAGTGCTAAGAGAAAGACAAATTCACCGAAGTTGTTGTTAGGACTTGATTCTGCACAAACAAAATTAATAGGAGCATTTGCTAACAACTTCCATGGGCATAGCATCGAGCCAGCCAGGTCCGGTATAACTTCCATTGAAAACAGCAAGAGCTGGCCTGGTTCTGAATATTGCTTGCAATTCAAGGCTGTATCATAGCTCAACTATTTAAAAAGAAGTCCCCATTTATCTCAGTAAGGAGTCTGGCATGAAAATTGATCTTGCAGCCTAGTATTAGAGCATCTGAGGAGCCTCACGTCTACTTTGCCACGGTTGCTGCAAAGGTTGAAGCAGTATCCAGACTTTCCACTGATTTCGACAGGCGATGCGTTCTTGAATTAAAGGTATTATCCAACCTTACGATTATTTATTCTGACACAGTTGCTCATCAGGTGCAGAACAGTTTCTATGACAAACAGATTTTTTCCCAAGAACCCCATAGAGGACTTTAAAACTTTTTTATGGCTTGGTAAAGCACTTTGCTAACGACTCGCTTTACCACTGCTAAATCAACCTGAGTGATTTTGCATGAGTTGTCCTGGTAACTTTGCATACAAACTCTGCAGGGGGATGGGGGAAATTGGAGTGCTGACATTTGCAAAATACATCTGAACCCCTATTAGATGGTGTTAATTAAAATGACTCGCCAAGTAATGAACTAAAAAAGAAAATCAATCAGTGTTTCAACACAATTAAACTCAGTCTTGTTCAGAGCATTTTACTTTGGTCCATGGAACAGGTACACTAAGACTCGCTGCCAGATTTCTGCCTCTTTAGCTAGCTGCCAACATTGCTACCTACATCAATATTCAGATTGATCATGGTGGAAGCTATGCATTACTGGGACCGTATTCTGAACACAATCTTTAAGCATACCAATCCTTTTTCCTACAATGTGGGCATGTCTACATGAGATGCTTTACGGCTCATTAACCTAAATTTAAGGTGCATTAGGGTGTACATCTACACATGCATGCCCTTAATGCTCTTTAAAAATGGCGATTTGGGGCTAATCATGCCTAAAGTTGACACTGTGAAAAGTTAAAGCACATTAACGCATGTGTAGACACATTAAAGTGCATTAATGCTGTGTGTGGACTAACATAGAGCTAACTTTAGTCCCAAGTCAGTCTACACATGGCATTTAATGTCTGTGCATGTAGACACCTGCCTAAACCCGCTTAATGCACATTAAGCTAATGTGCATTCAATTTAGGCGCACTTAAATGCACGTGTAAACACAGCCTGTGCGACTGACCTGAGGACATTGTTGAGATCATGAGATTTGTACGATCAAACAAGTGGAATATATATTTTATGGCTATCAAGGAGACCCAGCATTATGTGAGTAAGGACTTAGATGGAGTTTGGGAGAGAAATAAGCCTCTCCGGTCCAAAGGAGAAGCCAACTTTCTTCTCTGAAGAGACTACTCTATCAACGTTCCTTATGGATTTTCTTGCCTCTTCCTCTGAAGCAGGTTATCTTTGCCACGGAGCAGTGGACTAGCATTGGTCCCATACATAAGGTGACTATTTTTGTGTTACTCAAGCAGGCTCCCGCTGATGTCAATTGAGTCATCTTCAAGAGATAATCTGAGGCTATTAAGACAGAAAAAGGATGCTCCGAGCATGTGTCGGGAGCCGGCTGAGGAGTTATGAAAGCAAGAGTGAATTTATCAAATGCAATATGGAGATAATGCATAGCTTTATGTTTATCTCTGTTTAGTTGTGTTAGAGAGATTCCCATGAGCAATTCCTTTTCAAGCTATTAGATTTTAGCACAGTTTAACAGCAAGTTGGATGCTTCAGGACATAATCGCAGTCACTGTATTAGAAAGCTCTGAATTATCAAGTGAAGTGTAACCACATTTCAAAGTGAAGACGCTCATATTTATTTATTTTTTTCCCCTGTGACATCTGATGGAGCCAAGGTCAAGCTGGCATCCCTGAGTGTTTTCTGGTTTCCATTCAGACAAGCATGTTAGCAGAAGCTTAATTTTAAGCTCATTGCTAATAAATAAGCATTTTGTGAACTGTAGGATGTGTACAGCACAAGTCTCCCCCTTTCTAAAGCTTGTCTTGAGGGAGAGACAAAAGCAGACTAACTCAATTACTGGTGTGAGTTCAGTGTCTGTACAAGGTGACAGATTGACAGCCCGGGAGGGTGACTGTCTTCATTTATCTCCAGAACAGAACCAGCCTGGAGGGCAGCAGGCCAAGCTTCTGGCTCTTTCCCAGCAAAGCGTTTCGGGCCAGACCAGGCAGGAAGGACAGGAGGTGTGATTTAGTCTCAAATACTTGTAGCCAATTAGATAAAACAATAAATAATATTAAAAAGTGAGTGTTTGGTCATCAGTCCATCTGCTGAGGTTGTCACTTAGGAGGTAAATCGAGGTCAGCTAGGGTAGTGATTTTTGTGAAAACAGTTGCTTAAAATCACTAGGAACTGGGCTGAAGTCTTGCAAACTCATTTGGTGCAAGTTATGGAGGCTCCTTTGCGTCTCGATGAATTCGAGTGACTCCTTACCGGCCTGGGTTGGATTTCAAGCCTTCTCACACTCCATTTCTGACCTTTCTGGTATCTCCGGTGGAAAGCGTTCAGGTTTAAAAATCAGAACAACATTTCAAAAACGAAAGCAAGCAAGAAAGACAGACAGCAAGAAGGAACCTTTTTTACAATGTTTTCATGAAAATCCCCCCCTTTATTTTATGGCCTGTGCTAGATTACCACCCCACTCCCCTCTTCCCCCCCGGCCAAATTTATACATTTAAAATAAAAGATGTAACCCCTCCATTCCCCTCCCCACTCCAATGCACGGGCCCATTTCTAACACACACGTTGATCTCTGCAGTTGTGCAGATTTGTATTGGCTGTGGTCTGTAAATGAATAGGGAAGTCCATCATCGGGTTCCAGCGTCCAAGGGTAAAAATGCACGCGGTCCCCTTATAAGTCCTATTGCGTTCTTCTGGGATTAGCAACGAAGAACCGGGGTGATGATGCTCTAGAAGTATAAGCACTGTCTTGCTGAGCATCAGGGCTCAGTGAGCTATTTCTCAACTCTGTATGTGCATGCGAGTAAGAGACAATCATTGTTCCTGCTCTCTAAAAAGGTAGCCGGCTTTACTGTTAGCTTCGGAGCGGTGTTCATCGGTAACAACCAGCGTGGAGCCTTTCCTTAGTAATGTCGGCCCAAATAATTGATAAGCACTGTCAGGAACGATTTGAACAAAGACAGCTGAATGAACAGACTTTACAAGAGGAGCTTTATTTGTTCCAACAAAGCCTCTGGTACATGACTCTGTGAAGCAGAGCACTGGTCACATCGGCACTTCAGCTCTAGCTTTCTTAAATAATGCATCATTAGACCAAAAAAAGAGAAGTGGATGCCGGCGTTTCTATTCTCACAGCACTAGCCCAGCCACTGTACTATAGACAATGCAGAGTAATCGTTCCCATTGGAAAGCTTCTAGACATGAGGGATTGAGGGGTTTTTTGGGTCAGGCAGGAGTGGGAGGGATACCCCATGTGTCAGTCTGTGCAAACATGGGATTCGTGTCGAGTGAATTCCTACACTGGGTAGTGTCCCTATGGTGCCGGATTTAGGTTTCAGCTACATTGTAGGACCTCACAATATGGAGTGGCCTCCAAATGAGAAAAAAACTGGACATTTTCATTTCAATATGACAAAAATATACATATGTATGGCTCCACAGTTGTTATTCATATTGAGTTCATAAATTTGTGCAGAAATAACAAGAATTCATCCTAAAATGTCACGAAAATCCAGTTTTGTGGATTATTTTTATTGCATGGGGCTTCTTCAAATGGACATAGCTTAGGGCCTCAGCACGTCCTAATCCGGCACTGTGGCCCTAGGTGTCACGCTGTACGGCAGCATGGGCGGCAGCTCTTCTAAAGAAGCCCAGGAGGGGATGAGTATGAGGCAGAGCAGTTCAGAAGCACAAAACAAAACAGGAGATCCAGCAGATCCAGTATGAGGTGCACTGACCAGGACTGGAGCAGATCAGGGTGCAAAAGTGAAAAGTTAGGCAAATACGACTTCAATCCAGGGGTAGACATGGTCCTTATTATCCAGGGGTGGGCAATTATTTCGGGCAGAGGGCCGCATGATAGGCAGCCAGGGGCAGATACATTTATCTTCTACATTTTTAGGGGCCCCGCGGGCTGGATAGAATAGCCTGGTGGGCCGCATCCGGCCCCCGGGCCACATTTTGCCCACCCCTGTTATAATCAGACCCTCTCAGTGCATCACAGACATGAACCATGATGTCCTCATCCAGCCTTGCTACCGTCCCTCTCCTTGAGCACTAAATGCCTCTATAATATTCCTAAAGAAGGATCTAAATAAATAAAATGGGATATAAAAAGTGTTACTTGTAACAGGAAAGTGATTCTGGCTGACAACTCTAAAACTTCCCAAAGTTCATGGCGAGTAACCAGCTGAACTGGCTGCACACAAACGCATCCACTGTGCGAGTCCAAAATAACTGTTTTGTCTATGGGTTTGGAAAACTGGAGCAAAGAAAGAAAGATGGGAGTATTGTGGGGGTTTTTTTAGAGAATCTGTTTGTAATCCATTCGGGGCCAGGTCCCAATGAAATATCATATAATCATCAAGCATTCAAAAAAAAGAGGGAGGACTTAGCATGTGGGGTTATCGGTTGTCCCATTCCCTCCGAACCTCACCACCACGCATTTGCCTTTTCACAGACCTGCATTTTGCATATTGGCTTCTCTTCTACCTAGGAGAGCACACAAGCACCAGCAGACTCTCCTTATGCCTGAAGAAAGGTGTTTGTGCCCCAAAACTTGCAAAGAACCATTTTTCCAACTATTGAGTTGGTCTAATATAAGATATCGCATCTACCCAAAGAACCTGTTCTGACTTAGCATGTGGGCATTTGTTAAAGGGAGAAGGAATCGTTTGGCACATCAAGCAGCTGCTATTAAAAAGGCGAAGCCTTTCCACACGCGCTCTCACTCATTTGCTCCAAGGTCCCACCAGATGCAGCGTCTAATATTACATCTGTCACCAGCTGTGAGCCCAAAGGTCAGGATATTCAAGTAGCAGGCAGATTGAGAGGAGTAACTTCCTGGGTGCATGTGCTTGCTAGAAAACAAAACCTGTGTTCTCTTGTAAGGTTTTCAAATTCCTGGCCTTTAGCAAAAAAAGTCTACATCATTAAGAAGTCATAGATGGGTAGACAGATGCCAAAGTAGCCGGATGCCTTCAGAAAACACTTATCATTTTCTTTGTTGGGAAGGGGGGGAAAAAAAGAGGTTTCTTTCTCGATAAACCACCAAATATGATGGGATGCAAAAATAAATGATGAATGAAAGGCCTTAATTAAAAACAAACCAAGAGGGACTCGGGGCATTGTATTTTAATTCAGTCCTCTGACAGCACTTCATAAGCCTGAGGACAATGTCTTACTCACAATTTGTAATGCAAATGAACGGCTGCGCTATCAACCTTCAGTCTCCAACAAAAGGATGGGAGAGTTGAAAGCTTGAGATAAAAGCCTCTAAGGGGCCACGTGGACTTATCCGCTCTGCACAGAAGTGCTGCAGCCAGCGACTTCCCCGAGTTGCAGATGGGAGCTGCTTCTTTCTCCCCACCTGTTCGGATCGGCGTCCCCTGGAGCGACTGCTTCTAGCAGGCAAACAAGCCAAGCAAGGGGCAAAGTCGTTCACCTTGGGAGAAGTGCACTGCTGACAAGTGCCTCCTACAAAACCATAGGACAGGGGATAAAAAATCTGCAGAGGTGGAAGGAAGCAGCAGGGAAGCCACGCTTTTCACTCGGACATTTGCATTTAAAAGAGGAAAGCTTCTATTTAGAAGAGATCCAAGCTCATTACCATCAATAGTCTGCCTACTGCTTTCACTAAGTGTTGCATCAGGCATCAGATACACCAGCAAATGATCAGCGCACAACCTGTTTATACCATTATAGCCAGCCCACCCACAGGGTGTCGAAAAGGAGCAAGTACACAACATTTTGGCCTGTGCTTGTAGCTTGGAAGAGTTCAGCGTACCGGCTGAAAAATCCCAGAGCAAACTTACGCTTGTGGAAGTCACTTGTGTCTAAAGCTAAGTCATGGCAGCTGCTTGCTCCGTCAAGCCAAGTCAGTCCTGAGGCCGCTGCGACCGTTGGGGCACCTTAGATGCTGTGCATTGTTGGGGATTCTTCGGCAAAGTGACCTGGCGGTGCCCATCTCCAGTCCGGCTGTTGGCTTGCAGGGAACTCATCCGCCCTTTGACAGGTCGTGTTTGTAGTCCTGCTGGGCGTCCACACGCCCTCCTCACCCAGGCCAGCCCAGGTGGGGATGCTGGTTTAGTCACCGACAACCCGACCGTGGAACAGGCTGTGCCGGTTTACATGGTACCACATAGCAGACCAAGAGAGGCCTGGCTCGGCAGGGTGTTTGCTCCATGCAAACAGGAAACTACAGGATTCCTGCCACACAAAGGTGAGATGCTGTAATGGTGCTTAATACAGCAGCTACCCCAAAAGAGTTTGTCCATCAGTCTGCTCCAGACAAAACTGGACAGATAAAAGTTACACCAGGGTTAGCATACCGTGCGTCCAAGCCCCGAGGCATTAGATGGTATGTGGAGACATCCTGGCTAGCTCTAAATGCATTTGCTGGGGTACTGGAAGCACTCTCTTGGCATATCATAGGGTATATTAGCTCACAAAAGAGATAAGCCATTCTTGCACGGCTATTAGTTCACAAAGGAGTTTAGCCATTCTTGCATGGTTCAACTATCCTGGTACCCCAGCTGACTCGGGTATGTTTGCACAGCACAGCACAGCACAGCATTGCATAGTGTAGATGGGGATTTTGTACTTAGAAAGTGGCTTGGAGGAAAAATAAGTTACTTACCTTGTTGCAGGATAGTTAAGAGACCTTACAAGTGTAAACCCTATGGACCAGGGGTGTAGGTTGTAGCCGTGTTGGTCTAAGGACAGAGGCAGACAACGTTCTTTGGGTGAATCTGATATCTTTTATTAGACCAACTTAAATAGTTGGAAAACAATTATTAAGCAAGCTTTTCGGTTCAAAAACCCTTCATCAGGCTAAGTAACCCTATGGACCTGCATTCTTGTATCACCTCAATGCTCTTGAAAATCAATCCAGAGGTAAAGAGTCCCTTTATAAAAATCAGCAGAGCAGACATGCCAAAAACAAGACCTCTTTCTGCAAGGGAGAGGGCTAAGGCCAAGTGCGAAGGATCAGGTGCAATCACATTGAAACCTGCCACTTATTAATATTCAAGGGATCCAGTAAAAAACCAGCAAAGGGGGACTGCAAATGGGGCACGTCTCTCAAACCTTTATTTCATTTTCTACCTCCCTAACTGTGTATAATAGAAAAAAGAAAGAAAGGTGGTTCCCCCAGTGGGACCTCTCCCTGCAGTTCTTCCAGCTCTAATAAACAAGGCTAATAGACAGCTACATCCAAAGATTTACTGCATTTAAGCCTGACATGAGGATCCAGAGAGGTAGCCCTTAAGCATTCATTTGTATTCAGAGTGAGATGTTAGCTAGGAGAGCAAAGCCAAGCTCAAAGCTGAAATTCCTGATTTCACAGTGGAAGACTTAAAAGGCTACAGGCACAGTGTCATCAGAGAAAGTTTGAACTCATTCACCAGTTCTTTAATAAGACTCCCTGGCTCTCCTTTTGGGTTATATAAAGATTTATAGGTTTAGAAAAGAGCTGCTTGGAGTGTTCTCGTGACATCTTATCAAAAGACAAAACTGGGAGAGAATAACTTAATAGGAGAAAATTGATCGCCATAAGGCGCTGCTGGCCCAGACTGCTAGCTCCCCTGGATCAGCTGGAAATCCCAATGAATGATTATCTCCATATTCATGGGGAGTTCTTTCAGTCTAATTCAGCCACTCCCCAAACCCCTGGGAAAGTGCCGACATCAGTGATTTCCAATCAGGGTGCCACAGCACCCCAGGGTGCCTTGAGTTCCTTTCAAGACTATTACAGGATGTCGCATGATGCCGGCACTGTTAGATTTGCACATATGACCCACAATATCAACCCAGAGATGTCATATAGTATTATCCATAGGACTAAAAACACTGACTTGTTGCTGTCTGAGTTTTTTTCAACAGAAAATTGCTCAATTATTTTCTTGCAGTCAAAAAAAGTGAGTGTGAACTAAGAGCTGGCATTTTCTGAGGGGCGCTCTGCGTCTAAGCAGGTGTATCTCGAGTCTAAAAAGAGAACCCCTGGCCTAGAAGGAGGAGCAGAATTGCTCAGCATGAAATATAGTTTGGGTTCATCTGCTTTCTGGTTATTGAGTCTTCAGGGCGTACTCTAACATCGCATTTTAAAGCTTTTGGGTGCAGCCTGAAGCTGGCAATTTAAAGAAAACTGGAGGCAGCCTCATTTCTTGGCATGACTATAGGAGCTTGGGCTTTGAGAAGCACAAGAAAGATTGCAAGAGTCGCACTAAAATCATGGGAGTTGGCAATACCGTTGTCGAGCCATGTTGCATACACAAAGGGCCAAAGTCATTGGTAAAACTTGATACCGTTCTGCAGAGCGCAGACACGTAGGAGCCAGAAGAGATTTCATCTCCATAGTTTGAAGTAAATTTTGGAGATTCGTGGATGATCCTTTCTGAAAAAAAGGCAGAGCCAAACTGTTGAGTAGGGAAACTTATTCATGTCTGCATGAGACACGACCCTATTTTTAGGTGATGATGAGCACCTACACGGTCCAGGGAAATCAATGGGAGTGGTAGTTGCTCAGCACCTCTGAAAATCTGGCATCTTGCGATTCAGTTAAAAAAGGAAAAGCAGTGCCATTGCCCTCAAGGACCTTACAATCAAAGGCCCTGAAGTCTGCAAGGATTCCTACTCATTGCTTTTATACAAGGCAAGACGTTTCTTTGATTTGAATGGTAGCACTCGCAGCGCATGCGTATCAGCCATGGCAGGACCGGTGCGTAGGATAGCTTCCAACACAAGAAAGAGTGGTTATGATGTGCATCGTATTGTGAGATAACCCGGCATTTCCTTTTGAAGGCCTGTCTGTAGTTAGGTGAATTCATACAGGTCTTTTCAAGAGCGGCACGAATGTAGCTCCAGGACTCCTCCCTGATTAGAGAGCTGTTGGAGCTCCTGTCTCTAATCATCCTGGGTAGATAAACTGACAGCTCAGTTCTCCATCATTAATATTAAGATCTCATTAACAGCAACCTGGGAAGTCAGCCTGCAAGAAGAGGCAAGAGAAAGGGCTGAAACCAGCAAGCCAATCTATCTTTTAGATTTAAAAAAATGTTGACCATAGATTTCTTTCCCCAATTCTTTAACTCAAAATCAGAGCGTGTGACAGTGAGGAGAGGATGAGAACAATGATATTAAACAAATCAATTGAATTTTCTCCATGACATTCACGGGATGAATCCTAAGCTAATCATAAAAACTCACTGCCAGAGGATTATAATAAATCCATTTAATTAAGTGATAAGTTTTAAAATTAAATTATAAGTCCTTTCCCAATGAATGGAGCAGATCAGAAGGGCATTCCTCTTATTTTATCTTTTCCTTTTCTCCTTGATACAATGGGTTTCAAACAATTCATTATCACATAATGTTAGCGGGCCATTATCGTTGATCACCTGAAGAGCCAGCCCTTTGCCATTAGCAAGACTCAACCGTCTCCGAACAAACTTTTCAATAGTAAAAGAGTTTAGTGTTGATTCTGCCCTTCCCAGGTACGTTGCTTTGGGATTGTCCCCACCGAGCTAGGCCAGTGGGTGTCCAACTCCCATTCAGATCCAATAATATTCAGGTGCTTGGTTCACCTGGCCTCCTTTGAAAAATCTCAGCCGTAGACCCCGCCTCCCAGGACAAATTCAACCCATATTGCTGTTGGCTGCAAACTTTAGGGCACTCATGCAACGCCCCCGTGCAGAGATAGATAGTCAACGCTTCCCTTTACACCTCTAGAATGTGTTCCCAAGGAAAGCTGCATGGTTGCAAATGGCAATTTGCCCACGTACCCTAGAGCAGTGGTTTTCAACCTTTTTTATTTATATGCAGACCCCTAAAAAAATTTTGAATGTCGGTGTGGACCCCTTTGGAAATTATGAATAGAGGTGCAGAGCCCTTTGCATAGTAAGTGTGGGTACTCACATACTTTTGATTGATCATAGTCATCTTTCACAGACCCCTTAGACGTAGTCTGTGGATGCCCGGGGGTCTTCAGACCACAGATTGAAAACCACTGTAATAGAGGGTTAATCTGGCAAAGCCATACCAATAGCTATAATTGGGTCCAATACTCCTGGCCTTTGACCTTTCTGTTGAGAGAAGAGGAAAGGAACATGGAGTCTGCTTGAGAATCATGGCTTGAAGTGAAGCTAATAATCAGACAGTGCTTTGGCTCCAGCAAAATTAAATTTGTGTATTATAGCTTCAGGTTTCTTGAGTTCCTCTCACCATCCCAAAAAAGAGCCAGGACTGCATTAGACCGAAAGCATTTATTGTTCGCCCGGTGCCAGGCTTCTTCTTTATATTTGCATTTGGTCCCTCTTATTCACCGGAATGATTTAGTGCCAGGAATCTCTTAACAAACAGTTTTAGTCTGTCCCACGTACCGTGATGGGACCCATTTCCTTGCTTCCGCATAGACGTCTTTGTTTTTGCAGCATCTGGTGACTTGGGAGTTTGCCTGCTGCTTCACAGTACATGGTTTCTTGAAATGATAGACACTGCAGCAAGACCAAGCTCGGCGTTGCAAAGTCCCACAGGAGACGTGAACAGCAGTCCAACAGGAATCAGCAGATCGAGGTCTGCAAGATCGCAGGTTTATTCACTGCACGGTCGGCTCTGAACGGTAGGGTGGGGAGGAATGGTTAGCGATAGATTGGCAGCCCTCTGAGAAAAGGGGTTGAGATGTGATAAGAAATCCTATACAGCTTGGATGAATGGACTGCATTTCAGACCTTTGCCTAGGATGTGGTTGAAGTTGACTGTGTCTTGTACCTTGCTTTGGAAATCTGTGTTGTTTTTATGTTTTCTCTCCCAAAGAGGGAGGGCCTGTGATACTGTGAGCATCGAGCCCTTTGCAAGTATTCGCCAGTCCTGCAGATTCTCCTAGTTCTCATTATCTTGTCTCCGACAGTCCTGGTCCATTATTAGTAGCCCCTGTATGATACAGTCTAGCACATCTGGCTGTCCCCGCTCAAGAGAGAGACTTGGACCTGAACAGAAGCAAGCATGGCTGAACTGTCGCATGGACTGAGGGTATGAGGAGGAAGCTTATGCAGCTCTTTGCCTGGCTATTAGCTACCAGCAGCATTTCTGATAAAGTAAGGGGCATGGATACAGCACCCAGGGAGCGGTTGAGACCTGGGGACAAACTTAGCAATAGCAAAAAAAAAAAAAGGTTACCGCCGAAGATGCAGCCTCCTCCTAAAAACTGAAGCAAAATGATCCATTTCCTGTAAAGCAAAATCATTTGTGGAGCAAAATAAAGGCATTAGCAATTTTTAAATGCATTGCACAAATAGAAGTGGTTTTATCTGCCTCTCCCATCCTGTTTGCTTCCTCCCTTGAGAAAGCAAAGCAAACAGCTCACGGTACTGTGCCATTAGAAAATCCTTTTCTACTGAAGCCACCAATTCTCTCAAGAAGGGCCAAAAAAAATGAAACCAAAAATAATCTCAGCTACAACAAATGCTGGAAGGTAGTAAATGGGGCCCGAGGAACATAAGAGCGAGCGCTCCAGAAAATACCAACCCTCATAGCAGCAACTTTTTGGAATTAGCTTTTGTATTTTTATAGCCGGGCAGGCCTGTTGCTGCCATTTGTGCAATCCATGGAGGCAGATCACGAGCAATATTAGCACTTACCGCTGATAGGAGTTTCTCTCATTTTCAAAATGCTGGGCACACACAATGTGCCTGCCCCTCAAGCAGCAATACAACTGGTTGAAATGCTTTATTTGTTCCCCACCCCCATAAAAAGGGCCTCTTTTTTTTTGGAAATGACAACGTGCAGAAAAAAAACTCTGGTTTGGATTGAGGTTTCCTCGTATTTAAATGAAAATCTCTAGAATATTTTGTTTTCCAAAAGTCATGCTGGCTATTTTTTTTTCTTTTTCCCCCCCACTTTTATAACTGGGTTTGGTTTTTTCCCCTTTTTCAAAACATGGGTTTTTCAAAGCACAGTGGAGTTGAGGGTTGTTCCTCAATATAAAGCAAAGGAAATTCAAACTTGTAAAAGAAAAACCAAACCCAAGCAAGGTCTAAAAAAGGTTTTAGAAAAGAGCAGCTTGCATTTTCAGAGGAATACTCATCATTTTCCAACCAACTGTAGCCAGCATCCTCTGGGATAAGAAATCATTACTGATACCATTGCACGTGATGACAAAAAAGAGCAGGGACTCTCGTTGGCCTCCCCCATTGCCCTTCATCTTTACAAAAACGTGGGTCATTCTGTCTGCTTCTTATCAGGGCCAGGGCACAAATCTTTAGGGTTAAGGATGTTGACTGCTACTGCTATGAGAACAGCCCCAGTTTGATCCAGAGTGCATATATAAAGGGCAGGTAGGAGAAAAGCCCATTTTTACCCATCATTCCTACACAAGTGCCAGACAGCCTGGAGCACAGGTCTTGCTCTCTCCTGTCCTATTCGGTGGCGCAAGTTCCTCCTCCACATCCACATCCTACACCGACACAACGTGCAGCCCCGGCACAATCACAGAGCTCCACAGAAGTCCTAAAATCCTTTGTGAAACGGCACTTGGGTCTAGTTGTGCGCGTGGTTTTGCACTGCATGCCAACAGGCAATATTTCATGGATCAAACTGGAATTTACTTAGCTGACTTTTACTCCCTGGGTCCAGCCTCTGACTCTGGACAGTAGACAGCTAGAGATATACTTCCAAAAAGTACAAATAGTGTAGGGAGGTGGGGCATCATCAAGGTAACAGCAGAAGTCCCCCCCACGCCTGCAATATAATGTAGAGGGCTCATGTCATAGCTCCACTGGAATAAATATATAGAGCATATATACAGGGGTTTGGGTTGTAGAGCATATAAATTCACTCCAGCAGCTGCGCTGGCTCAACGTATTTGATGGAGAACAGTTATGCCCTTCCGTATTCAAGGGATAATACTAAGTGGCTGCCTGGTTTTCTGGGACAGAAAGTAATTTCCATTGGTCAACAGGCAAATGTCTTTTCCACATGCATTTCAGAGTCCTGTTCAGTGTCTTTTTTTTTATTTTACAAGCACATTAAGGAACCATTACAATGCAAACCTTGTTGGGTTACTACTGCGTGTCTCTGGATTAACCTTCTCAGATCCCATTAAGCAGTGTATGTCTGGATGGTTTTCAAAAGAAGCAGGTGAAAAACAAATAGCTTAGCTCTGAAATCTCTCCCTGTCTCACAAATGACTTCTGGAGCCTTTTTAATTGACTTTGCTGTAATCACAAAAAGTTCCAGAAGGCTGGGTCCTTTGCATTGGGACGTTCAGGGAATTCACCTTGCGGTGCTACTGGCAAGTCCCGTCCCTACAATGCTACCCATTTTGGGGCCAAGCAACTTTGACTGTCCCGAGCAGAATCCTACTTTAAGCCAGAGAGATAGCAAGGAGAAGGAATGGCTAATGGAAAAGCTTGGTATTTATTTAGCCATCCTTGCTTGAAACAGTAGCCACAGATGTCCTGGCTGCATTGGCTTGCAAGATGCCAATTCATGAAACATAACTCACCTCTGGTATAGCACCGTTGACATTAACAATTAATACCAGCCACGACTTTAGGAAAGCCAGAGAGCTCGTCCATTGGAAGGTGCAATTATTGTTTCATTAAAGATTGATTACATGTGTGAGTGGTCATTTGAATAATGGCTATGCCGACACCTTAAATTGAATGATAAACGAGGTTTTGCATACTGCTCTGAGCTGGTACAGGACTTGACTCATGATAGCTGGTGAGAGAAACAGCAGCATCTTTTCCAACCCAAAAGGTCATCTGAAATATTAAAGAGCTAAAGATCAAATGCTTGTGAATAAGGTCAAGAGCAGCGTTATGCATACAGGACTGGAATTAACTGGGTGATAATTAACCTACATTTATATCCCGCTTTTCAAGACAAAAGGGGTCCTGAAGCACTTTGCAGCCCTCCCCCAAAGAGGTGACCTTGTCCACATGTGAAATGCAGATGATTTGTGGCAAAACACCGCCGCTCTTGAACACAGCATGCCTTACAGCAGCATGCAAAACTGCCAGATGCGGCTGAAGGGAGAGATACTCATCTAACCTCCTCTTGGGTCTTTAAGAGGAGGTTAGATGAGTATCTAGCTGGGGTCATCTAGACCCAGCACTCTTTTCTGCTTATGCAGGGGGTCGGACTCGATGATCTATTGAGGTCCCTTCCGACCCTAACATCTATGAATAAGAGGGAATTTTAGAAACACAGGATGGGAATCTTGCCAGGGTGCAGTTTTTAAGTAGTATACCCCTAATTCCCAGAAAGACCACACCACAACCTGTAACATGAAAAGCAGTCAGGAACTCGGTCTAAAAACAGCATCCCTAGGAGCAGGGTCAGGCTCTCAATACAATATTCATTTTGAGGTAAGAACACCAATTACTGAGTCAGTCAGATATTCTTATTGCCGTTTTCCACGCCTGGACCATCCCTGTTTCTCCTGTTCTCAAAAAGCCCTGCATGACGGGGTTTCCACAACCCATTTTATGAGCCAAACCAGGGGGAAACTTTCATTCTTTAGTCCTGTGTGTTGGGCCGCTCTTCGAGATGGAAGCTGGACTTCACTGAGTGGTTTAAAATGACCAGTTTCCAGTGATTCCCATTTGGAGGATGGTGGAGTGCTTCGTGGCTTCGTCTGCCTTTGTGCTGCAGCCCAGCCACACAAGCTGCTGGTTTTGCAGATGAAGAAAATGGAGCTTGTACATGGAGACAAATTTAATGCAAGCAGCCGGAGTGGTGCAAACCCCGGGGGATTCCCAATGGAGAAGGCAGCTTGCTTCAAAGAGCCGCCAGCCACTGCCCAGACAGCTCTACCTCATCCTTTTGCCATTACATACACTTTAAAAGAGATATAAAAGAAGACCATTGAAAATACCCTGTCTTAGCAAAGAGAGAGAGAGAGAGAGAGATTCCTTATTAGAATATGGCTTGTAATTCAGCCCAACGCTCAATGCAGTTAGAGAGAAATTAAGCTCCTTGAATATAAATGCAGAGTATCCTATAGGGTCCTGGCTGACTGAGGGGACTGCTAATGGGTGCTATAGTCTAGCTTGGATACATCTCAGTTAAAGTTGGTTCTGGAGCATTAAACAGCTGGGATCTTTTTTTCCCCCTCCAAATCTTTTCCCCGAAATTCAGAAAGCTAACAAATATTTGCATTAAAAAAACAAAAGAAGATTCAGAAGACTTATCACTGTGCACCTTTGACAGCCATATATGACAGTGGTTTGGGTCTCGAAAAAGTCACCCAGGCCACAAACCAGCAATGGCCCCATCCTGCTGGGTCCTGACTGGTGATCTCAATACAAAGGGTTTGAATTACAATGCAAGTTTCCCTTTCAAAGTGCCGTTCCGCAGCAGGGACGAGGCACTTTGATGAGCAGGCTGGTATTTGGGCAAAAAAAAATGTTTTGCAAATTTAAAAAGGTCAGTGGAAGCTGTGGTCAGGGTGATATCGATTCCTTCACTCCTGCTGATGAACTGGATCTGTGGGCGAGTGGAGTACTACCATCAGCATAGGGATCCCAGACCTTTTCTCCCGCACTGGTGGGCTGTGCTCCATGTACAGGCGTACGGTTGACATCACAGGAGTCACAGTTAAAAGAACAGATATATTTTTGGTAGCAAACACCTTGATTAGATTCGTGATCAGTTTTGCCTCGTGCATCAGTACCAAGCAGGCCGTCTCCCATTAAAGTCAATTAAATGGTTGCTATTCTCTAAAAGCCTAGCAATAAACACGGGCTGTACATATCCATTAAACTGAAGTAGATATCCATTAAACTAATTTTTGCTGCTGCAGTTCATTTACTGCCAGGTTTTCGACTTTGGATCTCACTTACACTAGTTTTACCATGAGTGTAACGGCTTTGACTTCCATGAGATCAGTGCCCTTGATTTACTCCAGTATGAGATAAAGAATCAAAACCCTTATCACCAAACGAGTGAACCAGATCATCTCTTCTTAAAGGACCTGAAAATAATGTCTGAATCCATCAATCTTAACACTGCAAGGATTTGCCAAATAGCTATGTTTATATATAGCAAGCTGAGACATGCTTTATAAAATGGTCAAGTTATTACAAAATATTTTCTCCTTTTTTAACATTGAGATACATTTTATGACTATTCAGGACTGATGGAAGTGCCTACTAGGGTCAAGCATAGCAATCATAAGCACAGAATCCCCCAAATTACACATGCACCGTCTACAATTGCCATTCGCTATGATAGCTTGGAGTCCATCTCTGGACTTTGATTTGCTCTACATCTCACTTCAGATTTCCAGCCATGAATATTTTAATGTTTATAGACTGCACCTGTCTTTGCTGAAAAAATGCCAGTTATTTTGCTAGTTTTAGAACACAGACTAATGCTTCTATCATAGAAATCCACATTTTTGCCCAAATATCGAGATATAAAAACCTTGTACTTTGAAGAAGGCAAGCACAAACTTTTTATATCGCGTGCATCCCATTGCACGTCTGAAAATAGAGCTTAATGAGGACTAAATAGATGTGATGGGCTGGCACGAAGCTTGTCTGCACAATAGTGTTTCACTGTGTTTGAACCTTCTTTGTACTATTGTTGGGCACCTGTACATGTGACGGACCTCTGCTCCGATGCCTGCTAATTAGCATGCGTTGGCATAAACTCGATTAATCGAGTCCGCTGCGAGTCTGCTGGCATGTGCTAATTAGCATGCTCCAGCAGCCGCTGCATCATGTATATTCAGCATCCCCACGTTTCAAAATGGCAGTGGGGCCACTTTAAATAAAGTTAATTGAACAAGCTTTAGTTAAAGCACCCCCCCACCACCATTTTGAAGCATGGGAATACATGTGACACTGAGTGCTTTAATTAGAGCGGCTCTCAGAGCAAGTCTAATTAAGGCAACCCCCCCCCCCCCCCCTCCCCTTGGAGCATGTATATAGACACCCATTTTTTCTAAGCCCCATTCCCAAAATAATACCTGCAAAGTCAGCAGAAGACTCCCAGCATGGTGGGGACAAAAAAACCCTAGGCATTTATATTACATAGGACTTGGCTGAATGTCATGTAGTCCTGTTCATGAAACTGAAATATGAATTTATTTGCCATGTTTTATTGGCCACAAAAAGCCTCACCGTCTCATATACTCCTCTGTCATGAGTAGCACAAGTTAAAAATTACCTTATAGAAAAACCTTTATTGACTGCTCCTCTTCTCTATTATTTACTTTCACGGAGCACGTCTACAAGTTGTGCTACGTTGCCAAAAGAAAGTACTAAAGCACGGCACCCTAGCAACATTGCCGTATGGCAACGTGTAGACGCACCCAAAAGGAAGCAAAAACTTTCAATATGCAGGTGGACGAGTAGGAATTAAAAATTGTACGTAATGTGTCATATTTTTCTCTGTGGCTCAATACATTTTTATCTCTAATATTGCTATTGTCTGTCCACCCTCCCTCCCCCCACCCACACACAATAGTACATGTAGTCAACTTGTGTGTATATACAATTTACTGCATTTGAAATGCTGGAGAAAGACAGCCAGCCAGCAGCTCCTTATAATGGGCAAATCCAACACATTGCTCCAAGAACTCCCGGTGTTAGGTGCTTAACACTGAACAATACATGCTTGTGCACCCATAAAATAAAACAACCCTGTGGCCTCCTCTACAAGAAACTATAAGAGGCTGTTCTCATAGAACGCAATACTCATAGACATATGTTGTCACCATTAAATTAACTCAATATTTTTAGAAATAGCTTTCACATTCCTACAAGTTTCAGGTTAAAATGTGCACATAACAGAAACCAGGAGCCAAAGAAGTAGTCTTGAAGACCAGCAATGTTTCTCAGATTTAAGGTGTAGGCTTCTTAAAAGGCCTTGCTTTGAGGAGGTCTAGATAACAGGAAAATCCCAGCTAGTATGGAAGAGCAGAGGGAAAAGAAGAAATCTATAGGGCTGTGTGAAGCTTTGGTTCCCGATTCGATTCAGCAGAAGCTCAGCCTGATTCGGTGGCCGAATCTCTGAAATCAAATCAAATCAGATGACCCTTTAATATCTCCAAATCGAATCAGAACCCTCCGAATCGATTTGGAGAGATTCAGCAATTCGGACATAGACACAGCTTTAAATGTGTTTTCTACTGGTAGGTAGCAGGCGGCTCGTGAGTGCTGCGATGCTGGGACACATGGAGTCACAGAAGTGCGGGGGGCTTCCCAGCATGCGTGGCAGCAGACATGGAAGTGGACCAGAAGCACTTCCGGTCCACTTCCAGGTCTGCTCCATGCGCCCCAGCATTGCAGCCATCATGAACCGTGCCTGGTACCTCAAGGTACGTAGAAAAAACTTTTAAAGCTGTGTCTATGTCCAAATCCCTGTTTCTCCGAATTGGCATCGAATCTTCAGATTCGGATTCAGCTGCATCGAATCAGGGACAGTGATCTGAATCAATTAATCGAATCACTGTCCTTGATTCAGGCTGAATCCGAATCGAATAGGACACACCCCTAGAAATCTATTACATTCCAGCTCTATAGAGTGTGAGTGGGAGGCCAAGGGAGACAGTTTTCAGGACTGACCACAAGTTTTAGGAGCTTATATCCTGCTGGCTTTCAATGGGAAGTAAGCTGCCTAAGTGACAAAGGCGTTTCTGAAGACGGTGTCTACTAACTCCCATGGGAACTAAATGCCGAAGACCTTGAGCCTCTTTGAAAACACCCTGAATATACTTGCAGTGTTTCTTACTGTTCTGCTATTGATGGAAAGAAAAAAGAAACAAAAGTGCACATGTCAAGACATAAAAGCAAGACCTTTTAGGTTCAGAATGATGTTCGTCTACAACCGGTGGTCACGATAAGTTTTTGGCGTGACACACAGTTATGATTTTCACCTCACCTTTAAAGCAGCTGCAGTCACACAGCTACAATGTCCGGTGGCAATAAACAGCACTATAATGAACTCAATAAAAAAAAAAGGTCACCACACCCTTACCTATTTAACGTGGTCCGGCAGAAAGACCCAGTGACTAATTAAAACTGTGGGTGTCACAGTGAGGAATGCTAATCCGCACAGCCTCACTGGCCTTAATTATTCCTCCCTATGTGCCGCTTCACAAGGGAGGAAAATCCAGCCCCTGTTCATTCTAATTGGTTTAATTTTTATAGCCATGTAACCTCCTGAGGTCCATTTCTAAAACCGTTTAGCCTGCTCTTTCAATATCCTTTCCTTATGTCCTTATGATCATTTTAATTTGAAAAAAGACCCCGTGAAAGAGAGGCTCTTTGGTTTTGCAAGGTGTACGGAATGAATTTTCTTTCATCAAAACTTCTGGCTCTCTTGCTTTCTCATTAGGAAGTCAGATTGTGTTTTCCCTTCAACCAGTACAGCTGCAATGAACTCAGTGGCTGCATCTACACGAGATGCTTACTGCGCAATAGCCCATTACTACTGCACAGTAGTGTCACGGGGCTTGAA
>NW_005842332.1:1008252-1035758 GCF_000455745.1 Alligator sinensis | reverse complement strand
TGACACGACGCTACCTTGCAGTGGTAACAAGTTACTGTGCAGTAGTAATGAGCTACTGTGCAGTCAGTGTCACCCCAAAGCCGTGTGAGGATGCTATGGGGTATGCAAGTACTAAATGACTGCGCAGTCAGCGTCTCGTGTGGACGTGGCCAGGGAGAATGAACAATAAGCAAGCCAGGGCAGAAGGTGGGTCTTTATATATACATACGATGGGGCACCATGTGACATTTGGATTAGAAAATGGGAATGACACAATCCACACAACACGTGCTAAACTAAACACGGGCAAGCGCGTAGGTCTCTAATTGCAGCTCTAAATGGGGAATAATTTTCCAGAAAATGTGTCTAGTGAGCATCCATGTCAAGTGATTCTTGTCTTCCTATTAATTAAAATGTATCCTCCCCCCCACCCCATAAAATAGCAACTGATAAAGGTTGTGTGCAATTTAAAGATCAGGGAAGTCATAAATAAAAGAAAGGTTGCATCAGAGATACAGAATGATTTGGGTTGCTTGGTAAGATGGCTACAGGTAAACAATATGCATCTTCTTATGGCCAAATAACAGTCCTGCCTCTAGAAACAATGAATACAGGTCATAATTACAACATGGGGACTCTATCTGGGGAAGAAGCGACTAAAAAGAGTTTGGGGCTTTGGTGGACAGGCAGATGAACACACTCCCAGTATGAAGCAGTGGCTAAAAGACTAATGCAGGCCTTAGAGAAATAAAGAGTAGAGTGGTTAAACTGCATCTGTACTGAGCAATGGTGCAACTTCTATTCAAATCTCTATTCAGGTTTGGTGCCCACAGTTCAAGGGAACGTTGCAAAATTGGAGAGATTCGGGGAAGAGCTACGAGAATGAATAACGGATGTAAAACCTGCCTTTATAGCCAACGATTAAATGAACTTATCAAAAGGGAAGTTTAGGAGGCAACTTGATCACTCTCTCTACATACCTACAGTGGTAACAGATAGGCCAGGTACAGACATTACATCTTTACCGGTATAAAAGTGATGAGAAATTCAGGGCATACCTATTGCAGAACAGCAGTTTGGCACACACGGAGCGTGTCTACAAGAGATGCTTTAAGGCGCATTAGAGTAAATTTAAGGTGCATTACAGCATGTATCTACATGTGCACGCCCTTAATGTGCTTTAAAAATGGCAATTTGGGGCTAATTATGCCTAAATTTAAAACCTGCAAATGGAAGTATCAAATTTAGGGGCAAATAGTTAAATGCATTAATGCAGGAGTAGACACGTTAAAGATCATTAACACTGTGTATGTGGACTGACTTGGGACTAACTTATGTCCTAAGTCAGTCCACACATAGCATTAATGTGCTTTAATGCCTACACATGTAGACGCCTGCTTAAACATGCTTAATGCGCATTAAACTACTGCGCATTAAATTTAGGTGCACTTGAACGCACATATTGACACACTCATAGTCTGGTTTAAAAATGGTCCAAGATTTGCACCCCCCACGACAGGGCAAATGTGGGTTCTGTTTGCTACTGAGCTAAACTACACTGCTTACAGAAACCCATTTAACGTAGACTGATGCCGCCTCAGGCTTTTTGGATGTCTGTACTTAGCCATATTGGTAAAGAGAAATGTTTTTCTTTTCAGTCTTGCTGACAAAGGTATAACAAGATCCAGTGACTGGAAGCGAAACCTGGACAGGTTTCCAACTAGAAGTTTTTAACAGTGGAACAACTGGTGATGAGCTATGGTGGATTTTTACATTACTGGAGGTTTTTAAATGAAGATGGGATGCATTTTTCCAACAGAAAAGCTCCAGGTCAAGCAGGATTTAATGCGGGAAGTTCTGCTGCCTCTGGTATATAAATGAAGTCAGTGCAACCCTTTCCGGCCACCTCGTTCAGGGTTTTCATCCTCAGAGCACTGTGCAGTCTCAAGAGACATAGCAAAGACCGTGGGAGTTGACAAATGCTTTTAGTCTTTCACCCTCTCTGTTTTGACTTGAATTATTAAAGACAAAATAAAAGTAAAAGCTTTGAGGTGTACGGCATCCGAGAGGAGCTTTGTGGAAGCGGACTTACGCAAATGTGGTAATGATCCAACTCAAAAAGAAAAAAAAAAACGTTGAATTTTACAGGTTACAAATTTCCACTTGACATTTTTACAACTCTCCTGACTTCAGACTGAAGACAAAACGGTCCCATAAATAACCCCCCATTAGGCAATGGGTCAGCTGTGGAAAACAGATATGCAATGTATCTTTTGGGTTTAGTGCCATCTTTTCAGATATATTTGAGTGTTGTTCTTATCAACAGACGGCAACATACCAAAAGCTCAGCATCCCCAAAACACGAATTCCTATGAATGTTAGCCCTAATTTTCATGAATGGCTACACTGACTCCATCAGGATCAAGTCTTTATTTTGCAGTGTCTTATTCACTGGCATTCATTATTTATACAGTTATTGAGAGGGGAGAGTAATAGAGAGCTAGATTTCAGGTTATTTAGGCACTTAACTGCAATTAAAATCAGTGGAAATGAGGTACCTTTACAATTCAGACCCAGACTTTCGACATCCAAATTGTCTTGGAAAACATACCAGGGAGTAAAAATAATATAGTTAAATAACCCCTGGGAGGATGAGGGAAATCTTGAACAAGACATGGGAGAAAAGAAGTGAATGCAGCTGAGAAGTGAAAAGCAATAGGGAGCTGGTGACATGAAACCATCAAGGAGGCTCTCTCAGCTGATACACATAAGCGTTGTGCCGTGTACAAGCGCCAAGAGTGAGGAGGCGGCAGTGGAAAAGGAACTGAAAATCCTTTGAGACCGGAAAAGGGAATAGAGACCGAAGAGAAGCCTGGCTTCTCTTTTACCCTGCAAATTGTGCTGTGTTCAAGCACAGCACGTGTGGAATGAGCCCATTCTGTTAGAGAAAGTTTCACATCCACTCCGAATGGAAGCAACTGGCAAGTGAACATCTGGGACAGACTCAATCCCGGAAGCTAGGAGACGGGTTGGATCACACGCGTGGAGAGATGGATGTGGCTCAGAAGTGCCTCTGGGAAAACAAATCTGCATCCAGCCTTTGTGGCGCCCTCCCGTGACGTAGCACTTGCAAACTGAACCACCTCTCAGCCTTCCTGTAAAAGCCTTTTTACAAGTTTGCCTTCCCCTTGAGCACCAGCAAGACTCTGCACAGAGGGAGCCTTCGAAACTTTAGAGGTGCTTATGGAATTATAAATTTCCAAGACATTATGGAAAACCTTGAGTGCTGATACCATCAGCCATGAAATGGAGCCACTTTAATCATGCTCTCTTCTACTTCCTCCAGCCCCAAGAAGTGTAAGAATCCTGTTGAAAAAATCAGAGAATGCCTTATTGCAGAAATATATATATATATATATATAGCCATTCTGAAAGCAATGGAATAAATGAGTCAGCAGCATTTGAGTTCAGTAATGAGATTACCCCTCCAAGCAAAAGACTCGAAGAGCTGCATTCAGTAGTTAGGATTTAAAATATCAGCTCCAGCCCTGATGGCTTTCCTTTTAAGAATTTTTTTTAAGGCTAGCGCTGATGTTTCTTGAGGAATTTATGGAAGACAACTGATGGAGACAGATGGATTACAGGCAATAAATTAATTACAGGAGGGGATACTGATAATATGTGCCAAAGAAAGAGGGGAGGGGGGAATCCATCTGTATAGCATGGCAACCAAATACTCTCCATCAGCAATAGGACAGTCACTGGGTAAGTCAAGTAAGCACCAGGTGGGCCAAGAATAAGCAAGAGGGGCTCCCTGCTTTTGGGCTCTACATTTGGAAGAAAGAATGACTGATCTAACTATTCCAGAAATAGAAATCTGGAGAGAGGAAGGAAGAGACGTGTGTGTAAAGCACTGGCTCTGGACTCAAGTTCAAGTTCAGCACTCTTTGTCAGACTCCATGGGACCTTCAACAAGTCTCAGTCTCTCCCTCTATCTCAGGTTCCCACCTGTAAAATGGGGATATTCATATTATTTTTTTCTTTCATCTTTAGAAGAGCTGTAAGAAGGTTCCTGGGACAGTAGCTGTCCTGATTTTGTGTTTTCACAGAGCTGAGTGCATTGGGTACCCATTCCTGGTTGGGCCTCTAGTGTCTCTTGGAATGAAAATAAATGGCGAGTTGGGCCTTCCTAATATGTTTTAACTTAATGCATTGTGCAGCAAGTACCAGCAAGCAGCAGAGTACCAAATGCTGGTTTGACCACTGCAGGGTTGGCTTTTGGTAACCCATCAGTCCGCTGGCTAACGAGGGCCTCAACGTCATGAGCACCTTGTCAAAGCCATGCGCCACGGTGATCAGTCACACTCACCATGTGCATGTGGGTCAGGGTTTGGCATTGTCCATCTCTGCCCCGTCCAGGGTTTTTCCACACGTTGCACCAACAACTGACCTTTCATGTTTTAAAAAAACACAATGGCTTTGTATTCCAGGAGGCAAGTTCTGTTTTATCCTCTTCATTTCTCCAGGGAACTGTTTTTGTCACCTGCTCAAATCTATTTGAGCAAAAAAGGAGATTAACTTAACTCTCCGCTTGGAATCAAACTTTATTAGCATTCTCCTTATTTATCTTTGCTAAAAATACCTCTGTAATTAATAGCAGGATATTATGCTGACGGCTTCCTTAAAACAAGCTTAAAAGAAACTTTAGCAAAACATAAATGTATCTCTTTAATGAACTCCCTGTTTGTGCTCCCAGGGGTGTAGTGGAAGAGAAGTTAAGGTGTCTTGCTGCTGCTATAGAGCCCCAAATTCAAGGCCTGCTCTAGACTCGCAGTAAGGGCTGCCCTCGGTCAACTCAGGAGAAAGTGGGTTCCTGATCATTCAGGCTGGGTAGTTGAGGGTGGCTGGATGCTAGCTAAAAGCTATACCACTCACTCACCATTGCTTTTGGAAACTGTGCTTTATTCATGCTAGCTCTGTGGGTTGTTTGGCTCTGGCAGATCCCTTGACATATATGCCCAATTTTTGGCTTCTGTATTTTCTTTGAAAAGGTGGCAGGAGATGGCTCAGTGCCCTTGTTATCACAATGGCTTTGGGCTGAGAGGGACCGTGAGTAATGCATGGTCTCTGTAGCAGAGTGAAATTTCACCCAGTGCTTTCCAAGCCAAGCCTTTCTCTGGGACTTAGGTCCTTTCTGTTATACCTCGACACTGAGCCAAGTCCCCAGAGGCTTGAGTTTCCTTTCAGATGCAGAAGAAAGGATTTGCATGTGTGTGGCTAAATGTCTCAGACTTGCTATGCCAGTAAACCATCCCTCTTGCACGATGCAGCGCTCCATTCATGCCTCCAACCATGCCTTCCTGGCTGTTGGCCAAGGCTCCTCCGGGGCATGGAGAGCCCAAGCTATTGGGCCAATGTCTTGAGACCGTTGGCAGCTGATGCAAAGCAGACTACTTCCATGCACCATTCTCTTAGCATTTCAGAAAGCTAGACAGAGCAATGCCTTATTGCAGAAATAGAGCAAAATGGGGAGCAAAATGGATGCCTCCGAGCCCTGTCTTCTGCTGTGCTAAAGGCTACTCATCCGTAGCTGAGACGGAGGATTTTTAATGCAGGAAAAGCAAAGCGGCCCTGCAAAAAACTTGGGGAGATCTTAGAGGGGCCATTCACAAATCATGGGGGTCTACAAAGGGGGCAGGGCCTGCAAATTATAAATGATGCACTAGCATACGCCTCTCCATCATTAACATATTAATAGAGATTTTAATAAAGCACTGACCTTTCTTCCTGCCTCTGCCTCTGACAAATTACATCACCCCTTCAGTTCGATAATAAGGGCTGCCCTGGGGCTATGCAGTTCTTCCTGCCAATATAATCATTAGTTATAGCATAAGAAATAGGTTAGGCTGAAACAGATTTTCACTTGCTGAAGGCAAAAAAACCAAAGCGAAAACAATCTAGCCCCACAGACCCATAGGATGGCTAATGCCCCCAAACCTCAGATGACAGCTGCCTTCTCAAAAGGGATTTGTTTTTCTAAAAAAACCCCCAAAACCTCCAAACCCCATATTTATTTATTGTAGGGTAGGCTGTATTTCTCCATGAGCAAACATGAGTGAACAAAAATGCAGCCAGGATAATAAATGCCTTATCGGCTCCAGCAAGGAAATAGCATCAGATACCACATACAAAATAAAGGTGTTAAAAACCTTTTACTGGCTCTCTTGTTCCTCTGAAAGCCTTTCCGCCTCCCTCCCCTCCCAGCCTGTATTTATTGAACAAGGCAGTCATTTTTTTATACTGCACTTCAGACAAAATATGCCAGTTATCACCCAGAGATGCACGTTAAGCCAGAGAAGTCCTCTTTTCACTCTCGGAGAAAATTTCTCTGGATAAAATTGATTCGTCCAATCTTAAAAGCCTTTTATTTCACACAGGTGGCTCCCTTCAGCATTTCCTGAAATATGGTTGGTGCAGACACACAATATAGATGATTGTGTATTATTTGTCATTATTGTTATTGCAAGCCTTGAAATGCATGCTACATAAAATATCATTCACGAGGACCGAGTCAAACTTGTAGCCCTGGACACGACACGGCATTGATGAATCCAACAATGGCACGGACCTGATGGATGTTGTAAACTCCCGTAATTTCATTTCTTCCCCTATGATTTATGAGACAGGGGAGAAGTCCTGACTATGTTGTTCTACACAAAGGCACTGGAAGCTGCAAACTGCTTTAATGCAACCCATTTCTACCTTGGGACGGTGCTGAAATGGAAAGCCATGAGGCGCTGTGCACAGCCTTGCAAAACTGTCAGGATGAAAATTTACCACCCTGGGCGCGAAAACTACTTGCCGACACTCCCCCATCGTTGTTGGTGAGCTTGAAAATACTAACGGGATTTTGCTTGCCTGTCCAAAAAGAAGTATTCGTCTTGGATGAGCAAAATTGGCAAAGCTGCATTCCTTTTGATAACTGGATCCATGGGTCAATCATGGTGTTAAATGATCCAGAAAGGAGACCCCAAGAATCGGCATGTATACTGAACATCATTTAAAGTTACAAATTTGGACTAAAAAAAAAATATCTTGTGAGGATCATAGGACTTAGGGTCAGAAGGGACCTAAACAGATCATCAGGTCCGACCCCCTGCCCCGGGCAGGAACGGGTGCCGGGATTATATCACCCCAGTCAGATGTCTGTCCAAATGTATAGATGTAGAAAACGCTATGATGGTTTTGCTGCTGTGACTTCTTGTGTCCTTGTCATCAACTAAATCACTTCACTAGTGAACAGGTTTATTATTTGTGTCCTCTCCAAGGAGCTGAGGGGCATATTTGAGGCAGTGCCTTTGCAGCTCAACAGTAAAAGGCTCTCTGAGGATAACCTTACCCAATTCTAGCCAGGCCTGAGAGGTAAAAAGGCAGCTCTTTGTTCAGTTGGAGTGAGTCCTGAGGAGCCATTTGAGCAAAGCAATGTGGATTTAAACCAACAACACAAAAAAATACAAAGAAAAATAGGTGTTTGCCTTCCTTTGCATTCACTACCCCTACATCTGTGACTGCTGGACCTCTTGGTAATCCTTTGGTAGGACCTGTATAGATCCAGCAAGCAATTCAACCTCTGTGCATCCTGGTCCTAGGAGACTGGATCTGATAAAGGAAGCAAGCAGGGGCAGCCCTGTCGTGGAGAGGAAACGAACAGATGAAGCAGCACACGTATGAACACCCTTTCCACACAGACAATTAGAGCAGTCTCATCAACCCATGCATCGCCCACCTCCAGCATACATCTTTACCGGAGAAGCATTAAACGATGCAACTATTTTAGGGATTTTGCTCCATTCAGCAGTTGCAGGATCTGGTCCAGTGAGTGCCCCCAGTTTACCCTTTGAATCCTCCCATTAAGTCTTATAAATTACATCAATCCAGAGGGATTTACTGGCTTCCCCAAAAAAGGATGCTTTTTGGATCTAGAGCGTGATTGATGGAAGTTCTCCCCTTCTTCCCCACCTGCTCCATCTCCTGGGGTGCAAAGTCTGGACTGCAGACCACTGGGTGAGAGGAAGCACGAATGCACCTGTGGGATGAGAATACAGCTGGGTGTCCTTATGCTAACACAAGCAAAACTGACTGATCTTTACCTGGGGTAGCAAGTATAATGCTGCATCAAAGTCACTGGAGCATCTTAATTTTACACTAGCAAAGGATCTGCCTAAGACCTTAGCTTTAGATCATAAAGGGAGACAGCATCCTCTTTGGTTGTATACAGAAATCATCAATGAAACCTTTATAGACCTGACTGGTCAAGGGCACACAAATCATCAATTATTTTCACAGCAGGTTGAAACAAAATTCACCCCAACATTACTTTTAATAACTTTTTCACAGTATAGATTTTTTTTTTAACCAAAATAATACATCTCTTCTCATAAAAAAAAACAAACAGTTGGACAAAACTGAGTTTTAGATTAAAACCTGAAAACTGAAAAGAAAGAGCAAGAGAGAGAGAAGGAAATAAATCAGATAGTAGTGGGGGACTAGTTTCTCAGTCAGCTATACTGATTGTATGCTCCATTATGACGTATCAGATGGGGGCCTAATTGTACTCAACTGTAGAGATGGATAGTTAAAGAAAATCCCCATCCCAGAACATTTATAACCTTGTTTAAGACACAGTGGGCACACCTACACTGATAAATGACTTTGAAGCGAGTCTGACCCAGGCCACAAGTGCCGTGCCCCAAAACCAATGCAAGTAGCTGGTTCTGTACTCCCAGGAGCATGTTCAGCATAGGTCCATCATGTAGTTACTATATCCTATATTGGGTTCAAGATGGTTTCAGTACGTGCATTTTGGGGTTCAGTATGGGCAAACATACACCATGGTTCACTGAACCCCTCCTTAGCATGATCCTTGGCTAACAATGACAAAGCTAACATGGCCAATTATTGCAAACCTGACCTACTGAGTTGGAGAAGAGGGGCAGGGGAAGCCTGAAGGAGGCTGGTCTAGTGACCTATGGTTAGCTCCTGATTTGCCACAGACTCCTGGTGTGACCCTGAACAATTCATTGGACCCCTTTCTGCCTCCCATCTACTGTGAACTGGAAATACTGTTTCTTTTGCTTCATTTTTCTCTCCGATTTCTAAAAAGGAGGTGCAAAGCTCTGAAATGCATTAATCTACAGGATGCTGTTATGATTTGCCAACAACTTTCACCATGTCGGTTTTAGCCTCTACGGAGCAGGGCGACTTCTTTATTGTCCGTATGGTGACTAATGGAATTAGGCCCCTATTTCAGTGTCTTGTGATGCACCTCCAACAGACATAAATAATAATCGTAACTCTATTACAGGGAGTTTTTTTGCCCTTCCATTAGTCATATGTTCAGTAATAACCGGAGCCGAGTAAGGCAATAATTTGGTCACCGATTTATACTGCTTGGCTATGAACAACTGGGCAGCACTATCAGTTTATGATCTGAAATGACGGCTGTGAAATGAGTATGTCAGTCTTTGGACAGATGGGTTCGGGCAGTGACTTTTCCATCGCACCGTGCTACATTCCTCACCCTTTCCCGAGAAGAGAGAGATAATACTTGTATGTTATTGATAAGATTTCCATTTAAATTGTATACGTCCCTTAGTGTAATTCATGTACCAGTTAAACAAGATTCTTTCCTCCAGCAAAATACAGAAAATGATAGAGGGGGGGAAGTCAGGGAAGGGAAAAAAAAAAAGAAAAGAAAAGAAAAGCACATGTACAAAAACCTGATCTGAAATCCAACCGGATGTACGCCTGCAATAAAACATCTAGATCTTAATAAGACTGTGGGTAAAGCCAGGATTACATGCCCAGCTTTGTACGCTATCTGCCATTCAGCAGCTGCTCCTCTTGCAAGCTCCTTTCTCTCTTCTCCAATCCTATTAGCTCCCCGGAGAATTAAAGTGAAACAAAAAAAAACAAAAATAATCTTGGCACTTCAAAAATAAATAAAAATGCCACCGTCGAAAGAAGAATGAGCTTAGTGAATCCGGTGCAGAAGCACATTTTAATTGGATAAGGATGCTACAGGACAGATAGCTCGGGTGGATTTTTTTTTTTCCTTTTTCTGTAATTGTTCTTTTTATTGCAAATTAAAACAAGATACAGCCAGAGGCAGAAGAAGGGCCTGCAGAGCTTTTGGAAGATGCATCCCAACAGGTGCCTGCTTTCATGATTGCATTGCTTTATTCTTTCCTTCCCGTCACACAGTTGGGCACAAGGGAGCTCTCCATAGAAGCAAGAAGCATCTCATTGCTCGGGTAGCCTCACAACTGCTGATCTCTGCTGTGGCCCTGGCGTCTGGGCAGGTTGTTTCGAAGAGAAAAAGGAGGGGCTCCTTCTCAAGCTCCTAGTGCACAGCTAGACCTCAGTACTTTGAAACCTTAAGACGATAACAGCAGATGGAAATGCAGGAGCATCTGAAACAAGGCGTCGCGGGCTGAATCAAGAATCCAGAGCCATCCGTCCCATGCAGAAACACGCGCCCGAGTTGTAGCAGAGTCTGTCGTTCCCGATCAGCCTCATCAGCCATCCTCAGACCCACAGGTCAGACCAGTGTGGAAGGTAATTATCCTTATGTGAGGGATTGCCAAAGAAAAAAAGGAGACCTGGCCAAATCTTTCAAAACTTTGCAGAGTGTAAAGACAAAATAGCAAATAGCAACAAGGAAAGATAGGAGCCTGAGGTTTCCCCTCTCATCCATCCCTCCACACTGTCAACCAAATGATACTTAAAAGAAGCCTAGTCCAGGAAGAGCTGCCATGCTTAGGATTGCCAACCCTCCCGGGCTGGCCGGGAGTCTACTGGCATCAGCATCATCTCTCCGTGACTATTGAAAGCAATCCGGGAGATTTTAAATAGGATATTTTAAGAAAATGAAATTAAAGACATTTTCTTTTTTCCAACATGACATAATCTCCCGGAATAGCTTCACTCAGAGCTGGCAACCTTAGCCATGCTCAGCTACCATTTGAAGGGCAACACACCAATGCAAGTCGAGAGGACACAGCACCACGCACAACCAAGGGCCATGTAAATCCTGTAGCTTTGGCCCAGAAAAATGCAGCTTTACATTTCTGGGCAGGTGAAGGACCAAAAGGGTTCAACCTCAGCATGTAGCAGACTCCACCCAGGGTCACTAGTTGAAGGGATGCTTTGTGGTGTACCGAGCCAGCCTGTGACATCTGCTGGGTTGCCTGGAACAATATAGAGTAGGCTGGATTATGCCATCACTTTTGCAAAATAAAGGATCTGCAATATATAAATGTCAAACCAAAATTAAGCCTGCAGTTTCCTATCACCCCACAGACACTACCTGCAAAAGAGGCAACTAATTTGATTCCTGCCCTGAAAAAATATATAGCTATATTCCACCTACACTCTTCAGAATTGCATCCGCTGGAATAAGCAAGCGAGGCTGCTGGTACAGACTGACCTGGAATGACTTGAAAGAGGATCCAGGCGTGGATGTACAGTAAAAAATGGGCGACAAGGAAAGGCAAGCTGCTTTTAAGTGACTAATGCGCCGAGACATGCATCTTTGCTTGGTTATTCCACTCATTGCCAGTCAGCACATAATCCAGGCAGTGCTCTCTTTTCTACTATTCGCAGGGTCACCTTTAAGTTTAAATCATAGGTGTGAAGTAATCAGCCCCATATTGTACGTTGGTGGTTGCTACGGAGGAAGAAATGATTAATTTATCACCCATTCCAAGAGGCAACGCGAGAGAAAGAAGAAGACCGAGAGAAAGAGAGAAGGGCGGAAAAAAACCCCAAAACAGAATAATTCTGCCTGAGAAGATTGTTTACAGCCCAGAACTCTCACAACTATTTGAATGCTAAACAGGAGACAAAGTATTAATAGTATTTTGTCTTGGTCGGAAGGAAAAGGCAGTTGAGAGAGGGGGAAAAAAAAACTCTGCACATTTCTACTAGCTAGGGAGATGGCAAAGGGGTTTTTAATTCAAAGGGTGCTGAACAAATTACAGGGCACAAGCAAGCAGAGTAAATAATGTCTACTCTCAGCCCAATGCAACCTGACTTTTTTTTTTTCCCTTTTAATAAAATCCTATTGATTTTTCTCGAAGAATGAGTGGAAAGATCAAGGGTGCAAACAAATTATTACATGTACATTTCCCTGGCCCAGGAGAAAAGAAAAAGAACACACCACTAAACACATAAGTAGCGGAGATGGATCCAAGCCAAAGTACATCCCCACGGCTCAGATGTACACGAGCCCTTCGTTCCAAGTGTTGGGAACCGAAACCCCGGATCACATTCAAACAACTCTGCGACCCGGGTCACAACGATGCTGCTTGCAGCCATTTCTAGCCACAGGTATTGCCCCTTAGTTCGCAGAAGGCAGTGAGGACCAACAGGCTTTGCACGGGGTCAGGAGACCCGACTACCAGCTTTGGCTCTGCCAGTATCTTGTAGGCAACAGGGCAAGGCTTCCATGCCTTGTGCCTCAGTTTCCTCACCTAGTGGGGAAGGATGAGCTTATGCTTACGATCTTGTCTAGGGAGGCCCGTGTTCAGTTCACCAATTTGCTTAGCATGCCCTATGCAATGCTGGGCAAGTCATTTGAAGAACAGCCCTGCCCTCGCTCACAATATATGGTCAGAATCAATATATTTAAAGGCAGCAATGTGTTCAAGGGCTACTGTGCTGGAGGCTACCCATATACTTCCTATTCTGGAGATAAAGGATGAAGTGGAAAGAATAAGCGATGCATGCAAGCGCATAGCAGAGCTGTGAGAAGACATCAGAACTCCAGGTCCACTTACATGAGGCTGGAATTCAAATCTCATCCTGCTAACAAGGGAGAGACTCAACTCAGATGAGTAGCTCTGTTCAAATCAATGGTGCAGCTATCAAGGGTGCTTATCTTGGATAGAAAAGTCTCTTCAGGCTCCATAAAAGCCCCAAGAGATATCATGCCAGTACATCAAATACAACAAGTCCAGGACACTGCTGGAATCAGCTTGCTGGTGGAACGGTGCACTCTGGAGGCACTTGAGACCAAATCCCACTGAAGTCCATGGGACCCTGCACTATGAAACAGGTGAACCCAGGTAATCATTGAATGGCCACACAGAGGCAGAAGAAAATCTGAAGGAAGGTTAGTCAAGAAGTCTTTGAACTGTGCCTGTCCCACGGGGTACCAATTTGGTGCCTCTACACGAGATGCTACTGCACAGTAGCAACGAGATACTGCGCAGTAACTCATTGCTATTGCACAGTAGCATCAGCAGGCACTAATTGCGATGTGCTGCTACTGCGCAGTAGTAACGAGCTCTTGCACAGCAGCCTGTTGCTATTGTGCAGTAGCATCTGAACCTCCCCCCCAAAAAAACTGTGCCGGGACAGTACTGCTCATTAACTCTGGTTACTGCACAGCCATTTAGTACTTTCTTGTTATGCAAGTACCAAATGACGGCGTGCACAGTAACAACTCCAATATCCATCTCCCCCTCAAAGCTCACCTCTACAAGAGTAAAGTGAAAAGGAAAAAGAAAAGGGACATATAAAAGGAAGGGAGAGTGAGACCCGCATAAGGAATGGAAGTATTATAGGAGCAGATCTGTACCTGCAACAGATACAATTTGGTTGGCTATTTGCCCATTATCTTAATTCTTCTTCCATCAATATTGGAGGATTTCTTTCCCTTCCCTCACCGTAAGTCTTCTTCCATCAATATTGGAGGATTTCTTTCCCTTTCCTCCCATTCTTCCTGACCTGAAGAAGTACGAGGCAAACCATTATTGCCTTTCTGTGCATTTGTTGTGCATTTTTAACAAATTACCATTAAGTGCACTGCAAAGAGGGAAGCAAAGGCATCAGAAGCCATTGCCCCTAATGAAAAAAATGACAGGTACAAGTTCCAGGGCCTGGGGATGATCCCACTCAGAGATGCCATAAATTACATATGCCTTTTCCATGTGCTTCGATTTGAAGGCAGGTTGCAGATAATTTCATTAGAGTGATTTGCCGCCTTCTATAGCAGCCAGTCCTTTTACAAGGGAGTTTCCTATGAAGTAGCTCCTTCTAAGTGTGCAGAGGTGAATGGGCAGTAATGTATGTCATAAACGTAACAGCACAAAGGCTGATAGAAAACCAATTAGCTTGGAATATAAAAGCTATCAGGCCCAGAGTCTATAGAAACCATTTGGCACTGAACTGCATTTTGAGAGACATATTTCAACACAAAGCCTTTCTTCCTTCAAGCACGCAGGAACACTTAGCGTCCGAGGCCAAGTTAAGCATTTTCCTCACTTCACAGACATTGATAAAGATTGTGCCGCTGAGCTCTCCCAGGACTGTAACTCATGTAGCTGCAGCCACAGACAATGGCGTGAGGTCCAGGCAAGAGCCAAGGTGAAGATGGAGTGGAAGAACTGCAACTCATTGACCTCATAGATGTTCAGCTGCCAAGACGAGCCGACAATGAACTGCGTGCACTTAGGGGAGCTCTGCGGAGCCATACTGCAGGCATCGATCAATAAACACCAACAAATTGGCTCTCTTGTCTGCCGGGAAGGAGGTTCTGGAGTTATCGGTTACCCATCTTTTACTTGGAGCGGAGAGGATTAAGCGACTTGCCCAAGGGCACAGGCAGAGCTCATGTCAAAGCTGAGAGTCGCTTGCATTGTGACCTTTCACCGTTAGGGACTTACCTTCCTGGCTTCAGTGTATGCCGCCACTAACAGGAGGTTTGTATCATTTGATTGTACATCGGTTCTTTTTTCCCCCGTTTGCACTGGGGTAGGATTACTGACTTCAATATAATTGCATAACATTTACCCTAGCTAACGTGAATTTTTGCCTCTTGCTTTTGGCAGGGGGGCGCCAATTTTGTTCAGAAGAAACCTCACTCAGGAATTCGAGGATGGTTCATGGATGAGGAGTGTTAGCAGAGAATTTACCCACATACATCCTCTCTCTGGTTAATCCACCCGTCTTCACCATCACTAACATTCCTCCTGTTGCAAATGAAGACCCTGACCCTCAGTGAAGCTGCATGACTTTGAAGCAGGTACAACTCTGATGATTTCAGTGTACTTGCACTCATGGGCGACTGGTGCCTCCCGAGTCTGGGGGTCACCACGTCACCAACCGGGCAGGGGTCCCCCAATGGCCAATCGCCAACCAGTTTCACAGCTGGCACTTCCAGGGGATTGCACAGCCAATCTCAGGGGATGCACGTGCACCCGCGTTCACTCCCTATGCGTCACCAATGCTTGCGCTGACAAATAGGTGATGTAAGCTAGGGAAAATAAATGGATTCACGAGCTGTATTAAAACATGAGGCTTACAAAGAAACCAAATGCATCCATGTATGCAAACCAACAGCCTTTCAATTCAGCTTGAGCTCTGGTTTGGTCTCCTCTGTTTACCAGGAACCATGACTGATGTAGACCTCTACACAGCACAGACACACCGAGAGACTGAATAATATACTCCGAGTTACTGTCATAGTGGGAGCTGACGACTGGGTCCTAACTATATTAGCTCCTCTGGTTGCCATACACAATAGCTACATACAATATAAGCCCAAATTTTCACCATTGCTCATGTACAATTTTGCAGGGAAATTATTGCGTACGCACGGAATGAGCACACGCTCTATTCATGCAATTTAGGCCTCGTATCCACTACCCTCCGAGAAGGCCATTTCAATAGCTTGCAGGCAACCACTGCATTAAGGAAAGCCAATTTCAAATACATTGGCTTTTACCCAGCACAACATTTGTATTCTCCAGCGATAATAGACTGATTAGCAGCTGCATTGTACAAAAGGCACTTACAGCCTGGTCTACAGCATGATACAGTAGTTCTGCTTCACTGACCAGATAGAACTTTGCAGTGGAAGCAGCTGAAATGCAGGCCAGGAAAGAAATAATGGGGGAAAAAAGAGATATTTATATACAATAAATTTTTAATTCTGCTCGGTGCTTCTTCCTGTAGGAACTCATAGCGTGGATTAATTTCACACATTCTGCCTGCAGAGCTAATGCCCTTCAGCAAGGTTAATCATTGCTCGATGCAAGTTTGGAAATTAAATCCACTGCGGTGTTCAAACTTCCTGTGTTGTTTGATTCAATTTCTTTCATTCACAACCAGAATGATATATGCACATCAAAGTCGCAAGTGCTTCCTCTTAGAACTGATAATTCATAAACCGGCACTTCCCTCTTCCCTCCTCTCTCTCCCTGTCGTGTACCTTAATTAAGGTTTCCAGTCTGGCTGCTCTTTGATTTCATTTCAACAGGGCCTTTGCTAGGCTTGGTCGAATGAAAGTCATAAAAATGGGCACAGTGTTTCTGCAGATGGGAGGGCCAGGCGGCACTGAAGACAATAACCAGTTTAGAGAGGCATGAGCTTTTGTAGGCAACCATTTCCTTTTCAGAAATAGTTTTAGGTGTTTCCTGCACCTAAATTCACCCAGGTCTGGGACAGACACTGCATAAACCGGTTTGACCCCAATCACTTAAGTCTGATGCTTAACGTTGATCTCAAACTAGTTTCAGCCATTTTCAAACTGGTTCATGCACACTGAATGACTGTTCAGCTACAGGTTTAAACCAGTTTCTGATCACTTAAACTGTTTTATGTGTAATGTCTGTCCCTAGCCCCAGAAGTCAAGAGTCTGGAGAGCCAGGTCTCTGGGGCTGAGGACAGCAGCAAAAGTTCAACCTCATATTTAGATAAGGATCCAAATTTCTGCCTTAGTTAAGGTGCTTTAGATGTGGGGCTTCAGCTTGGCCCATTTCTAGAAACATCAAGGTTTAATTTACATCAAAATCTATTGTGAGGAGTCTGAGCAGCCCTTCAGCAACTCCACTGAAGTCAACTGGTCCCAGCTGCTCCTTGGTTTCTTAAAAGGGGAGGAGAACTTTGTTTCAGGAGCGCATTTGATACAAGGAGGGACAATATTTAGGGCTGTGAGGTCATCTAGCTCACAAGGTACGTACAGAGGGACAATTATCTGCAGGCTCAAATGGGAGAGAGCCATTACTGTGCATCTGCATGACAAGGTCATCGTCCATATACACACACAGTCTCTGTGTTAAGAGATGATTATGAAGTAGGCTGTTGCCTATGGAAAAACTCATGCTTTTCTGAACTAGTTTGGGTGTGTGTAGATGAAACGGGGGCCCTGAATTGAAGCGGTGGGTTTTTAAAAACACCACTTCAATTTAGGGATCATCGCTTTTTCCGCCCCCCCGCTCTTTGGTGGAGGCTGCCTTCCCAGGCTGCTGCCAGGCTGCCTGCATGGGTTGCCAAGACACACGGAGCCCGGTGCTTCACTCCACAGCTATAGGGCAGCAAACTAAAACTCCCCAGAGGTGTTTTAGTTTGCTGTATCCCAAAGTCATTTAAAGCGCATTACACCGTCAACTGTGCTACAGGAGCTTGAATTAATGAGCAATACACTGCCGACGCGTGCAAACTCCAACACCACTAAAGTGGTGCAAAAGCATTTAACCCGCTTTAAAGCGTCGTGCACACATGCCCTTCGTTTAGTCTACACATGTCCTTTGTCTTTAAGGGGCCACCCTGCCCTACCTTCTCTTGAGTAAGAGAGTGCTAACTCTGGGTAATTTCTCCTTCTTTCAGTGAAGGCTAAATTACTGTGAGTTAGCATCTACTTACTGTTGAATAAAAGCAGGCACACCAAAGGCAGACATGCTATGGAGGCCCTGCCTTTTTGCCCCATGGTAACTTCTTCATCTGTCCATGACCTCTGGAAATGATGTCAAACCCAGCTTTTAAAATGTCTCTGTCACATACACACACCCATAGAGTTTAAGGGGCTTCTTGGAGCCTGTGTTTCTATATCTCAAGTCTGCTCTGTTAGCTTTGTTCATGCTTCCCTTTTATCTGAGTGATTGGAAAGCACATTGGTTCACATTGCACGCTTCTGTCTGGGAGGACAGAAGGCAGATGGACCACTTCTTCCCTCTCTGAACAGACACATGCGCTTGCTTGGTGGTGCCAGGGCAGCTGCACAGTGCCAGTGCGACTGGGCTCCTGGGAGCTGGGGTGTTTGCCACCTCCATGCTTCCCCTGAGAAACACCAGCAGCAGGTCCGTACAACAGAAGCAAGAACCAGCCTTTGTTGTATTTGGTCGACTGCATTTCATATCGCGTGTCTGCTCTCTTCCTGGGCCCCTTTCTGCTGGTCTGCTGCAGCATCTGATCCTGGATGCCTTTTGGCGAGCACTACACACTGTCTAGTAATTTTCCAGTCCATTCCATTTGATAAGCTTATTTCATTCACCCACTAAAAGCTGGCCCTCCTGGACTTTGTTTTTAAACCAGCAAATCATACTTGCTGGAGTTTCTTCCATTCACCCCATGTTGTTTTCCTAGATAAGGCCTTATTTTCTAAAACCCAGGGATCATCCATTAGAACCACATAAAACATTCACAAAACACTGGAAAACCTCAGAAGCTGATTCTTCTGCTCGTTTCTTCCCTCTTTTTATTGGCAATTCTTGTATGAAGAGGTCTATGGAAATAAAAAGATGAGCAAAAAATAAGCAAAGACTTTCCTCCATCCCCTATCTTTTGGCATAAAAATAGGATCCTCTCTATGGCATTATATGCATCAAATTTTCACAACTAAGCCGTGGGAACATTCACAATTGCTACATTTCTTTCAAACAAAGCTCCAGTTTTGGTGGTCTCAGGTATGAATTTGTCACCACATGCGCAAGTCCCCTTTTTGCACCGGGCAAAAGGTACATTTCAACACGCGCCAAAAATAATCTAAAACGGAAAGAAATTCCATGAAAATGTTTGCAAGACAACCAAAAGACATGAACAAGTAAAAGCCATTCTTCAATTTTGCCCACCTCTGTTGTGCAAATCCAGTTCCTCTCACCCCAGTATTTCTTATCCCAGATAGTTGTTTTCTCCATGTCCAAGACTTATGGCTGGATGACTGTCTCGCACCATCCCAGGTCTAAGGGATTTGGACCATTGGAGTGAGACTGAGTGATGGAGACTGGTAAAATCACATTGCCTCCTAGATTTCTAACCTGCCCTTCTCCCCCGGGAACCAACTTTTAAACTCAGTGACACACGACTCATATCTAGTCTTCCACAGGGACAATACATTTTTCCTTCCTGGAGATGTTATCGGAGGAGTTTGCACTACTGAGCTGCTGTACCTCTAGCAAACAGTTTGCAGTCCTTGCATAGCTGTGAGGGATACCAAGAGCACACAGACTACTCCCTTTCCGGTGCTCTCCAGGCAATTCATTTGCCTCGTTAGCATTACCTGTGCTAAACCTTACACAGGCTCAACCCATCCACTACAGTAACTCATCCCAAATGCACGGGACTGTCAATACCCTCAGAAGCTGCCGAGGCCCAGGGAGGGGATCTTTGGGCAACTGGGGATACCATTTCACAAGGAAATAAGAGCAATAATTATTATTCAGTGCAATAATAATGCACTGAAGTAGCCAGCGACGAGGATCCTTTGCAAAGCCACCGACCTCTTGGACTGAAGGGGTTGGTTTAGCTTCGATAGTGCTGAACCTGCAACTCAACAATACACTTCCTTGCGGGAAAGAAGATCAACCTACAGACGCATCACATTTCCCCCCCATAATGTATCTGCAGGCGCCCTTTTCTCATGCCATGCTTTCTTCCTGGAAGACGCAAAGAATTGCAGAGGAGGGGGCTCAGTGCAACAGAAAGGGGCCTTGTGCAAACACCTCGTCTGCTGGTGCCAAGCAGACAACGGGGATTATAGACCTTGCCAGACCCAAATTCCAATTTGCAATGACACAAACTATTACCCTGCAACCAGCAAGCATTCGTCTTCTGCTGGCTGACACATGCTTCTTGCCAGACATTGTCATCTTTGGAAAATTAAAAAAGGAGCTCCACAGGAAACAGGCCTCACCCCTCGCCCTGGCATATTTTTACCCAGCCAAGCGGGTGCAAGGACAGTTGTGTTCATTGCTTTCCTTTCTGCAGTCTGTTGCACATCTCCTGCCAAGATTTCTTCCCTGTCATCTTTTGCCATGTAGTCACAGAGGCTTAACCCCTCTCTATGGAAAGGTCCCAAACTTAAGTAGCTCTGCTGGGCTCTAAAAACTCTGCAAGGGCAAGCTAAAGGACTCTTTTCTTCCTGGGACTGTAGCAAGACCAGTCTGGCTACAGCAGATCAGAGATTCATGGCTATGCATAAGTTAGACGTTGGATCATTTCATAGCCCAGACACCTTCACTGTGTGTTAAAGAGAATCTCCATCTCCTGTAAACATTACAGGACTCATGACACACAGCTGAGCAGCTCCGATTCATCCTGTGCTGAGCATTAGCAGACATACAGAGGAGACAGCCTGGGGCTGGGCTGGTGGGTCAAATCGAGGCACCATATCAACTCACTATTAAATGGGAAGCTGATCATTGCTCCCAGCTTTCCTGGAGGGCTTTCACCATGGCATCTGCCTTGGCAGTGGAGCCTGCCACATCCCCTAGAAACTGCACTGATAGCAACTCAGAGTGGCATTTCCCAGAGCTGAACCACGTGGCAATGTAATCTCATGCTCCAGCTCCACTTCGATAGGGCTCTTTTATGCTGTGTTGATTGCAGTCAAATTCTTCTCTGCTTTTTCTGCATGGTGGCTTGTGCTGGACTTGCTCTGTCAACCCCTAGAGCCGAGGACAGACAGGAGGAAGGATTTGTTCTCTGGGTTAATTCTGACAAAAATGAAAGATGACAAGTGATGCCTTGACAGACAGAAGGGAGGCAGTGAATAGCCAGGGCTGGCACGCATAGCAGAAATAATTGGACTCTGTAAAAGAAATTTAAAAAAAATTAAATAAAATTGGTTCCAGTCCACCTGACGATGAAGCAAACCCTCCTGATTTTGCTGGAAAGCACCAAAAACTTCTGGAGGAGCCCACTGGTGGGGCATTTCCATCTTGAAGCCTAGGGAATCTCACAACGCAGCTGTTTTGTATGCAATTTCCACCCCAAAAGCATTGGTAGCTAGGTCTTCCATAGTTTCACGTAGTTAGTAACCAGGGGTATTGGGAATCCGGCTATGCCAGCGTGGTTTCCCCATATTCTTGATCTCTTGTGGAGACTGTGGACAAAACAGTAGGCCAGAAGGGAAGGCAAGGTCCAGATTTGAAGGCACTGGTATGCAGCAAACCTAGTAAAGTATATTTTCCAGCCCCCTGTTACTGTAGTAGATGAGTGCTTCATAGTCTTGAAGCAGGCAAGGTTTTTTCGGTAGACGTGATATTTTGTATGACACCAACTGAGTCGTTGGAAAAAAGTTCTTAGCAAGCTTTCCGGTGCAGGCTCACGAGTCGTTGGAAAAAAGTTCTTAGCAAGCTTGCCGGTGCAGGCTCCCCCTCCCACCACACCTGGGAGACGGTACAGTGCTAATAGCCCATTGTACAGATGGGGGACTGAGGCCCAGACACAGTAAGCAACCTGCCCAAGGGCATGTCATAAATCTTTGCTGGCAGATCAGGGACTTGCACTCAGTTGTCCCCGAGTGCCCCGCTCAACAAGCCAGGGTGGCTGGAAGTGGCAATGCGCTGTTTCATTCTCTGAAGACCAGGCACTGCATTGAAAATACTGCAGGGAAATACAAGCCACAAAGCCAAGGAACAGTCAAGGAAGCTTTTGTGACATGCCCACCACAGCAGCAAGAGCATTGTCTCTGGAGGAGTTCCTCTTTGTCAAATTAACATATTAATAATTAGGCAGGATGGGAATGAAAGTCCCCCGTATATGGTGCATTTGCTCTCCGCAGTCAGCTGCGCCGAAGCAAAGATGCGAGGAGTGCCTTTGAGCGTGACAGCCTGAGTTTTACAAGATGTAATTTTAGCGCTTCAGAGCTCCTTTAGTTATGCATCTCTTAAAACCCAGTGTTGCTTTCTAGCCAAATGAGAAAAAAAAAAAAAAAACCCTTTTCTTTAAGGTTACATTTGACTTGATTTCTTTGGGGTGTTTTTCTTCTTTTCTCCCTTCTTGGCTCCTGACTGTTTCAGAAACCCCATTAAAACAAGCAAAAATTGTTGAGTTTTGTTTGCTGAAAAGACAGAAGCCGTACTTTGCACTGCGAAGACTGATTCCCCGGAGGAAAAAAAACAACAACTGCCCCAACAACTGTTACCGTGATGCCTAAGGACTGAAAAATCTTGGAGCTAGAAGGAAGGAAGAAAGAAAGAATGCATTGGTTAATAGTGTTATAAGCTAAATTCCAGCCTGTTTGCATTTTTAATTGAAAAAAATCAAAAGGAAAAATGGTTCTCAGTTGAGAAATGCAAGGAAATGTCATGCAACCATGCTCAGAGACACAAATCCCCACTGAAAGCTAACAGCATGTGCACCTGAGAAGAGTCCTCATAACCACCAAATACATGAATCCCCACTCCTGACATCCTTGATGGATGTCCCAGCATTGAGGCTAAAGGCAGAACAAGCCCAGGATGCTCCGTTTCTACGTTCCCCTTTAAAGGTGATCCTTCCAGAGATGTGCCCAAGAGTTGTGCAAAGAAGCTCGTTTTGCCGCTGCCTCTGCCGATTCTGGGATCTAGAGAAGCTCCAGTCGTCCGAGGATTCGGCATGACCCCTTTGTGAAGGCTGGAAACCACTGAAGTCCTGCTTGAGTGAGTAAAAGCAGAATTTTTACTCTGCATTACTCTGAATTTTTTACTCTTGCTAAAAGCAAACCAGAATGGGGACGTTCCCCATTTTCACCTCGGTGCCCGACAGAGGCTTTGCACCTGAGGGACCTGCCTTGGACGTTGAAGTGGCGAACACCAAACACATCGAGCACTCAAAAACACGCCCATGTGCAAGTTGAGCAGGGAGTGGGAGGCTCTCTGCAAACCTGCGAGTCCACTGACCACCTCCCATCCACCTTTTAGGAGGATGCGATGTTGCACCATGAGGCTAGATGCACCTACTTCCAGCATCAATCCTCACCTTATCCAACGTTTCCCCAGAGGGCTGCACATGGAAAGCTTTAGCCTCATGGATGTGCCGTTTACAGGACCAGCACTGGGCTTGCCCAAAGGGGTCCGAAGCACAGCTCACTTGACATTTGTGGAGACACTCCCATGGACCGCAGCTGGCTTAGACAATATACATGGAGGCAAGTGGAGGGATGAAGCGGAGAACAAATTGCAGAAATGTCTCTATGATCCCAAGAAAAATGATGATTTATGAGAACTTCATTGGGATAATCTTGGTGCTTTGGGACTTGATATACAGTTGGCAGCGGTGCAAGCTATGCGCGCCGGTTGTTTCTAGGTAGCATGTATGCCATCTTGTGATTCTGAACAAGACAGATGGAAAGCATGGGCAGGTAGAAACGGTAAAGATTTATTCCAAGTCCTGATGCTTGCCATTAGGGATTAAAGACTGACGTGGTTATTCAAGCCTTGTGTTTCTCTGCCATTCATCAAATACTCAGGCTGCACATTTGTAGTCTGTAATGTCAGCAGAACCTCCCAGTTGAATTCAGACCTTGGATTAAATCGGGTGCCTTGTCAAAGCTCTGTGATTTCGTGTACCATTGTATACCGGGAAGAAAGAGCCCCTAGTTAAAGAGCTATTGACAGATCTTGAGCATTTCAAAGTAATTTTGACAATCTGAGTGGCCAATTCATTTTCATCGTGGGGAAAAAATAGGCCCTGGTGCAATGACATGATGATTTATGGATAATTATATGATAATGCATTATGTCTCACCCGCTGCCTTAGGAGGTGCTCAGCAGAGCAGAATAGCGAACCTAAGGGAGATAAATGGAGCAGCCCACAAGGCAGAGCTGAACCAGGTTTCATCAACCAGACGCAGCGCTCAGCGACTTCTAGGCCACTTCTCTTGCTGTATATAAGTAGGTGCTACGCCTGTGATGATAACATGGTCCACAGTGGTGTTACTGGGAGAAATCCCTCCACGCAGGACAGTCTTGGAGGCAATAGGGTGATGTGATGGATAAACTCAAACCAGGTATCCAGGTTGTAGCCATATTGGTCTAGAGCAGCGGTTCTGAACTGGGGGTACATGTACCCCCAGGAGATACATGAGATACTGTCTAACAGAGATTGAAGGGCCTAAAACAATGAATTTCCCATTGAAAGGGAGTACATGGAGTCTCACTCCGAGACCAAGGGGTACGTCGACTGAAAAAGGTTCAGAACCACTGGTCGAGAGGAAAAGGCAATCAGGACTCGTAGTAGAGAGGATCTCTTTTATTAGACCAACAAGATTTTTGCAAAAATGTTGTGTTTGCAAATTCAAACCAGGGCAGTTCTCATGGCTTTTATTTATCATGCTTTTCACTGGTAATAACCGCACAACTCATTGCTATGACTGCAGCTAGTTACAAGAGCTACAGAGATCTCACGTGCAAAAACAAAGGTCCAAGGGGCCCGTGCCTTTCCCTGGTAGCTGGCTTGCTTTCCCCACGTGATGGCTCTTGCATTAACTGAGAGTGAAGTAAGAAACGTGACAGGGGCGTTCTTGGCAGTGCAACACAGCAGTTCATAATACAAAGTGACACGAGAATCAACCTGATGCAACTCCCCACTGCCCCACATCATATTCCCGCAATGGTCACTTCTGCCAGCGTAATGTCTTCAGTTTCCCCGCGCTCGTGCAGGAGCCAGATGCAGATTTCATAGAAAAATGAATGCTTTTCCTTTGCCTGAAGGTTGCTCAGAGGGAGGTGTTGATAGACCCCCCAGATGCTTTTTGCATCCCCTGGAAAAATGAATGGTCTCCAAACCAGCTCTCTCCTCAGTCCTGGCAAACTTTTGAAGCAGGGACTTGTCTCTTCCCAGATAACTCGAAGGAACCCCGGAGAAAGCCTACTCTTGCTGTTTAACAAGCTCTGCATTGCCGTTTAACATGCCATTTCCGTGGTAGCATATATGCACGTGTAATATTATTATTTTCCACATGGAGCTCCTGAAAGCACAGGGACTCTCTGAGCAATGAGGCTGCAAAGCAGCTCAATCAGTCATTCCTTCCCAGACGCACTGGGCAGTGTGGAGCAATCCAGGCAGGACCGACTCAACCCTCCTCTCTCGAAGCAGAGCAACGTGTAGCTTTGCACACGTGGAGCTTTTGTGCAAACACATAACGGCAATTGGTGCCTGGCTGCTCAGTGCTGACAACATTAGGGCATCAGCGGTATCCTGAACGTGGGGTCCTTCTACCATGGCTGTGGAGTGCAATACTGGTTAAACACCTGGCCATTTCCCTTCACTTCTGCATCTCACTGGCATCATTGATACACACTCAATAGGAGAAGCTATTAAGAGCGGTGCACGGCACATCCGTTCGGTGTGCACAGCAATTTTTCTTGAGCCTGCAGCAATGGCGCAACCTATTCTTGCCTGCCATTTACTGGCACCTTCTAATTTGCATATATGCAATTGTTGAATAATCCTAATACAGAAGTGATTTGAGATTTTTTAGATACCGGAAACGTTAAACAGTCCGTGAAGTGTTATTTGGGACTTATAGTCTGTGGCTATCAACCACTGATGGAGAAATGGTTGGGAGAAAAAGGAAAGGCATATGAAAACTCTTGTTGAGTTCATCATGATCTGCTCTATTTAGGTGGACATCTTTGTTCTCATGGTGGGTTTTGGTTTAAATAATAACAACACTAATAATAATAATAATAATAATAATAATAATAATCATCATCATCATCATCATCATCATCATCATCAGGAGGTGGCAGCCGTGCAAGGGAGAGTCAGTGGTAGAAAGGATGCATCCATGGATTTTCACAGGGTGCAGTCACTATGCCACATGTTAAAAAAAAAATAGGTGTAGGTTTTGCATGCACTGTATTTCTGGGAGGGTTTTTTTGAGGTTTGGCAGCTTAGTCCTGCTGGAGCCTGGAAATTAATCTCACTTCCTCTTTCACAGCAACTCATGGAGAATTATTATTTTTTTTGGTAGTATCAATTGATCTGATTTGCAATTTAATTAAAATAGAACCAGAATCCAAGGACCAGTGTGGGAGGAAAGACAAGTCTGTTAGCAATGAAGACAGCTAGCTAATTATTCTCCCTTTCCTCTGCTCTGCTCTGCAGGCTATGGGATTAAAAATACTTTTGAAAGCCACAATAAATATGATATTGGGCATTCAATTGGTATTAATATACAGTTCTGTTCCCTCCTAGTTACAGTCTATTAACATTATTTGTCATTTCTATGCTGTCTTTCCTCAAAAGCCATTAGGATCTTTAATGAAGTCCAGTGATTATTACAGACCCTGGTTTGACATTGAGTTTAAGGGATGACGTGCCCGAAGCTGCAACTCTGGAAAAGAACCAGGCGTCCGGACTCACCAGCTCCGTTCAACCACAGACAAACACTCCTTTATTATTATTTTTTTTAATTGAATTTTATTTTTACCTACCGGCCGGCTGCCAATAAAAGGCACACCACAAAGTTAGAGAGTTAATAATAGCGGTTGGTTCATTTCAACCAAAGCCATCTCGTCTTGCAGGAAGAAAACAGGGTGGGATCATCACATTGCCCACACACTGCACATATTGGACTGTCAGCGGTACATGCTGAAGCTGTGATTTGATTTGATTTCCCCCCCCCCCCTTTCCTGGCATGCTTCGCCATATGGCCAGGCCACGGATGACATCTTAACCACTTTAGTACAGGTTTTGACAGCAACCCAGCTGCCTGCGCTGGTCCAGTGCAGGGAAAGAAATAAAGGGAGCCACACCGAGAAATGGGAAACTCCAGGGCTGAATTGTTCCCGTGCGGCAGTGCAGGCATTTGGCTTGGACAGATGGACTCCTACACATCCCACATCCAATCATCTTTCCTGCCATTTGTGTGCGCTCGTCTGTCTTGAAAATGGGCCCGATGGTTATTTCACAGAAGTCCCAGCCGTCCTCGCTTGGCATCTCTTCCCCGCCTGCTTCATCCAAGCAGAATCCCCTGCCAAGCTCCAAAGGAGACAAGGACAGCGAGTGACTGCCGACCCCAGCGAGGAGCAGGAACGTCGTGAGGTTAAGAACCAGGTGTGGGATCCTCATGCTGTTGAAGTCACCGTGTGTTTGGCTCTATGGCATCAGGATTTCACTTCATAGAAAAAAAGCCAAAGACCTCTTCTTTTATCCAGGTTCCTCTTTGACCTCAGGATCCTCCTGAAAGAGAGAGGGAAACAGAATCCCTATTTTACAGGTGGGAAACTGAGGCACAGAGCCACCAAGTGATTTGCCCAGGGGTCAGAAAAGGAATTAGTGCCACAGCTAAAAACTGAACCCTGCTCTCCTTGTTCCCAGGGGCCATTGAGTCCAACCCCTTGCCTGGGGGAGAATCGCTCCTATCCAAACCATCCCATACAACCATCATTTTGGACTCGATGATCTAATAGGTCCCTTCCAACCCCCACCCCCCCCCCCCCCACAAAAAAAACAAATTAATAAAAATCAAAAAC
>NW_005842332.1:988229-1008173 GCF_000455745.1 Alligator sinensis | reverse complement strand
CCCCCCCCCCCCAAAAAAAAAAAAAAATTGATGAAATTCAAACTCTGTGCAAGGCTGCCCTCAACCCTGACACAACAGGGACCTAACACCTGAACCTGCCACAGGTAAAAGCAGGGGAACCACAGCAGCCGACGTCCTACTTCTATTAAAATGTCAAGCCTCCTGGTTAGAGGGCCATAGCCCTGTTATAGAGGATGGCAAACTGCCCCCCCCACAGTTCATACCAATCTGACCACGGGGTAGACTGCCTTCCTCACCCAGATATGGCATCGGTCTGACCCCGAGTGGAGGGGCAAGAACCAGGGACCTCGGGCTTTACTCCTAGCAGGAGAAATCGGTGCACCCCAGTTGAAGTCCCCAGCCTCAGCTGCAGCCAACACACAATGCCTCGGTGGAGGCTTGAAAACACCCTGACACATATAGCAGAAAAAAAAAAAAGGGGGGGGGGGGGGAGAGTGCGGGAACAACCAGCAAAAGTGGATTAGGGAAAAGTGGATTAGGGAAAATTTTCCTCCTAGCGTTAACAATAAGAGCCTTACAATGAACGAGATGTAAAAGACGTTTGAAATAATCCAATTTATTTTACATTGCTCTTCGTTTCTTCTCCTTTACTGCCCTGGCTACTATCATGACATACTACGGCTCTTAAATAGTATGTCACAAACAACCTTTTCCACACATCATTTCCTTTAAACAGCAGAATGGATCAGGCCATTTCATATTAGGTTCCTGCGAGTTGGGACATGGTCATCCAAAAATATAGGCTTTGAACCTTAAATCTGGGCCTGCCTCAGGCTGTGAATTTGAGCTGTGGGGGTTCACCCGGCTGGGGAGGATTGCATCTGCTACAATCAGTGGAGCCAGATCTAGTCCTGACATGACTGCGAGGGAAGTGGGAGCTACAGTCATATAGTTTCAAGCCCAAACAACCTGGCCCCAGAGCCTGGGAATAAGAGAGGAAGAGAATTGATTCTTCATTTCTAGAGACCACTAACCCCAAGTTAAGGTCAACATCCCTTACAACAGGGCACCCCCCACCAGTTTGCTCCCCGTGTCCGACATCTAGATGGCAAACTCTCTGGCGGGGGCTGCCCACATTATGGCTAGTGACAGAAAATACACATAAACCAGCTCAAGTGATCAGAAACTGGTTTTAAACCTGTAACAGAATAGAAGTTCAGTGCACATAAACCAGTTTCAGAATGGCTGAAACTGCTCTAAGATAAAACCTGGTTGACTGCAGTATTAAAATTTAGCTGATTTGGGTCAAACCGGTTTATGAAACTTCTCATTGAGTGAACCAGGAGCTCCTGGAATACAAATAATAAAGGATGCCTTGCTCATCAGCATTCAATATTTTGCAGGAAAGTAAAAAAAAAAAAAGAGAGAGAAAAATTTAAAGTCATGGCCATTTATAAGGAGACTTTCCCCCCTAAAAACAGTAACCCCCCCCCCCCTCCCTCCAAACACATTAACCTTATGAAGGTGAAAATAAACCACCTGCCTGCTGTCACTGCAGTCTGCAGGCTTCATTCTCCTCCCTCATCCCTGGCCTGAGTGAAACCTGGTTTATACCTGGCTCCACTGAGCTTGCAGTTTGGCCTGATATACTTCTAAATAGAAGCTACAGCCACATGGTAGCTGGCAGGTGTTTCTTGCATGATGCCCGTGCATTGCTCAGGGCTGTTCCTACACTGGATTTTGTGTCCTTAGCAATGCTGGTGGAGTGGAGCAATGGCTGTGTGGGGTCACAAAGATAGATATGGTCCTAGCTGAAGTTGTCTGCAGGGAGCTCCTTTGCAAAGGCAGGGATGTCAGCCTCTTTCTGCTGGCTCTCTCCCAAGCTCAGGGCTGCAGAGGGCTTGGATTTGGCTTGCTACAGCTCACACCCCTAATCAGACTGCTGCGAGCAGATGCTCCACCTCTATGCTGTTTGAATGCAGTGAGCCAGTTTACCTTCCCCTTCAAGCAGCCCTATTTTCACAATTTGTGCCTTTAGCTGTCCACCTGGAAGCAAGCTGCATTTTCACACAAGAGATCGAGCTCTCATGTCAGGGTGGGATTGAGCTCTCATGTCGGGGTGGGATTGCCTGGCTTGGTGCCTACTTTGGAGCTGCTTTACGAATGGGTTACTAACGAGCTTCAGGTGTGACCCAGAGCAGATAGCTCATGGAAAGGAGAGGGGAAAAATCAGTTTTACGCAGTCCCCACCTGCCTGGTATTGCTTTAAAGCAAGAGTTCATGGAGGCACAGGATTTAAAAACAAGAAAAAAAACAAACAAACAACCCCCCCCCCAAAAAAAACCCAAGAAAACCCCAAAACCCTGCCAAAAAACCAAATAAAGTTCTAGCTTGAAAAGTACAAGTCCTGACAGATTCACAAACCTAAAGGCATTGAATATTTTCTTAAGTCTCTTAAGGTTTTTTGCACTGGTATCATTTTTGCAACATGGGATATGGATTTTGAGCCTTGTTTATTTGGGGGTAGGAACAAGGGTCCTGGCTGGGTTCACAGGAGAGGAAATAACTCCCTGGAGCATCTAAACTCTTCCTCTGCTACAGCAGCCATGCCTCCTCCTCTTCATATGCCCAGCCTTCAGCTTCGAACCCCGCAGGTTGCTGGCCCCTATTGCTCTTAGCAGCCGTGTCCAAACCTCGCTGCTCTAATGCCTTGCAGCCTCTCTCTAATCCCAGCCAAAATATATTCCTGACTAGTTTTTTTATCTACCCCTTTCTTCTTGCACCAAATCTTATCATTTAGCACATTCAGTTCTTTTTCTTCCTTTGGCCCCTCTTAGCCTTTCCCCAACAAGGCTTCTCTTGTTAGACAGCTTTTCCAGGCCTCTCATGAGCTCAGTGGCCCTTCTCGGCACCTTTTCTTGTCTGCATTCATTTGTATTAAATCCAGTGAATTTGGTCCTGTCTGTCCCAATTCCCCCGTACTTCCAGCCAGCTGCATTAGGTTTCATTTCTGCGCCTACCTCAAATCTCTGTAAGTACTTCTGGCAGTACAGCAGATAGAAATCCTTTAGAAAAACCTACACTTTGCAAATACAATCCACCCTCCCAAAGGTTTTAGCTACCTAGCAAGAGAATACTACTAATATCAGGAGCATATATGAAGAATCTAGCCAGCTGCCTACTTAAATCCCTGCCTATTCATCAGCTCAGAATAACCAATGGGAAGAAAAGAGTATATATAAAAAAGATTTTTTTTTCCTGTCCTCCAGAGCTTATTGTCCTGACTCCTACAAAGCAGGATCTTTCTGCCCTCCTAAATCAAGCCCAGTCTCTTCCTAAGGCTATGTGGAAGCTATATAGGCTCCACTTCACTCAATTAATTCCCAGCTGGGAGTGATTGCTGTTCTGATTCTGAAAACCCCTGTTGGGATTTAACACCGACCTTGCCATGATGCCCCTGTGTGTTTTGGCTGGGCCTCTCCTTAGACGCACCAGTGTGGGGAGGCAGCAAGTAATGGCTATGAAATACCCTCCATGGGACCCTAAGAGACCTCTTGTTACACTGCTGTCATGTAACACTGTTGGAACAGCTGAAGGGGGTGCAGTTCCTCATCAGAAGTGGCTGCATTTCATTGGTGAGGAAGGAACCATACAGGGAAGGAGGAAGGTCTTGTAGCTAAAGCCCAAACTTAGGGCTAAGAGTTCTGGGTTGTGTTCCTTGACTTTGCTGCATGACCTCAGCTCAGTCACTTCAGCGCTGCATGCCTCAGTTTCCTCCTCCATCCTTCCCCTTTCTTCTCCACATACTTGACGAGCTCAGCTTCTTGCTATGTGCATTTGTAGTGCATCTAAGGCAATGCAGCCCCAGTCTTAGTTAGACTCTTTAGCTAGGTACCGACAGTCCAAAAGCCCAAGGCTCAATCGAGTCAGTCTTTGCAGGTAAGTCAAAGCTGCGTAGATTGAACCGACAAGCAAGCGAACAGACATTCACTCTTGATTCTGGAAAGACAGCTACACGCCTGCAGTGGCCCAGGCCATTAGCTGGGGGGCGCTAGAGCATGCCTCCCTGCTTGGCTGGAGCAGACAGCTTGGGCCAAGGCTAGCGTGTCCACCCTGCAAAAGGTGGGGGGTAAGGGGTTGTGGAGGAGGTACAAAGCATCCTGGGATGTTGGGGGACTGTGAGTTAACTTGAATTTGGAGGGGATCTGGGACAGAAGTTCAATAAACCGATTTAACCTAAGTCAGTTCAATTCATTGCCAACACTGATCCTTCAGGTCCCGCCCTCTGCCCCTTTCCTGTCTGAAATTTGGACATGCAGGGCAAATGAATGCTATTAATCTTTTTTTTTTTCAATACAAAGCCTGCAATCGATTTTCCTGAGCATGTGACTAAATGAGATAAAGTACCATCCTGCTACAGCTTATTATTGTTGTTATTATTATTGTTATCATTTTAAACCATAGACCCCAATTCTGGACTTATTCTAAGAAAAGTAATGATAACTATCCCATCTCTTTGCCATGCGATGTTGGCTCCCTGACACACTCAACTCTTCTATTAGATCTTAACTAACAGGATCAGAGACTTCCTCCTCAACTGAAGATCAAAGATCCTTCTTTCTCAGTCCAGTGTTAGACCCGCAGGTATTTGCAAAGGCATTTGCTAGAACTAGCTCAGTTCTACTGCTTCAGCAAATTGCTTTGGATAGGGCATGGAAGCATCAAGGGAACTTGGAGTGAATTTTCCTTACTGGTTGAAATTAATTTTTTTCCAACAGTTTGTGCTCTTTATCTGGTACCTCTACACTTCCCAGGTTAAGACTTGTACCCCATAATCTCTCAAATGTCCTACAGCAGTCCTGAGACATGCTAAAATGAATTGCAAAACACTGGATACTCCAGTCTGACTCCCCTTTCTATTTGTGGCCCACCCAAAACTAGGTAAGGCCATTGGGAATATGAATGGATGGAAGGCATGGTGCCGGAGTTGAGTGGTGTATAGCCATATGCATAATCGTGTTGGCCTAAAAGCCTTATATGACAACTAAGGAGATGTTTACAGGCCATAGGATCTTTGCATTTAAACCTTGAGGATGGGAACTGTAGTCAACCAAAGCCTTCCAGAAGCAGTTTGGAAGCAAAACAAGGCAAATCTCAGGGGTAGTCACTGTGGCCACGACTGAGATTATGTATAAGCCATGAAGACTGTTTTCATACCAGGTGCGATCTTTTGTAGGCGTCCTCGGAGCTAAATGCAAAATGGTGATGCAGCAAATGCCACCCCCCCTGACAAATTGAGGAAACATGCAGTAACCTGCAGAGACAGAGAAATGGGTGCGATCTGCAGGGATCCTGGTTTTCTCTGATTAAAAAAAAAAAAATCCCAAATATTTGGACACAACCTCCCCCCCACCACCCTAAAATCCACATTTTTTTTTTTTGATGAACCGGAATCCCTGGTGATCTGCTGTGCAGTTTTGGGAAGTCTTCAAGACTGGAGAAATCTTCCATCCACTTCCTTTTCTAAACGATCCTCTTCACAAGAACATTCATTACAATAAAGGCTGTAGAGCGTCTTGTTTCATAGCAAGTTTAACACTCTTCGGATGCCATTATTGCTATGACTTTTGGCCTCCACTCAAATACTAACATATCTATTAGATAACAAAAGAGGTAAAAAATGGGTTTGGCTACTGAAGGACTTAATCAGATGAATACCATCATTTATTATTCATTAGCTATAGTCCAGTGATGTCTATAGAGTCCTATCTATATCGAAGCCCTATTACGTTAAGTAGTGTTCCTAAGCATATTAAGGGAAGCTCATGTGTCAAAGAACTTGCAAACCGAGTAGACAAGATAAATAAAGACTAGGAGCAGGGACAGTTTTCTACGTGCATTTTACAGAGGGGGACGGGGTAGGGGGAAACCTTGGCAGAGAAGGACCTGCTGAAAAGCTGCACAGGAAGAGTAGAGGAGCTGGGAATTGGAGCTGGGTCCCCTGAATGCCAGTCCTTCAGCCCATGTTGCTTCCCTTATATTGCAGCAATAATGACTATGGGGTGGTTTGAGGTTGGGGGCAAGCATTTAATACTCAGCTGGAGTCTTTTGGGGCCAACAAGGAAGCTTCAGTTCCAGTAGGTAGATTCCTTTGAAGAAGTCAATGCTTCGTCTTGCAAGTCTGGGGGCTTGATCCTGCAATGGTGCTGAGTATTCGTCCAACGTACTGCACAGCCTCAAACCCCGCTGACTTCAATGGGCCTTGCGGGGACTCAGGTTCATGTCTCAGCTGCACAAGTAACCCTCCTGGATGTCCAGGAAGAAGGGGACAGACCTCTCCAGCAGGGACTTTCAAGTGCAGCTCAACAGAAGCGCAAATTGTGCTTCTAAGTCACGGGAACCTTTTGAAAAACCTTGCTCAATTCTTCATACTTCTGTCGGTGAATCTTTGAGACCCTATACTGAGAAAAGCCATCCTAAGAAATGTAGCAGCAATAGGGTTGGGTGGTTTTATTTTCAAGAAATACAACTGTAAGAGAGCAATGAGATCTACAGCACCAGACCAGTCTCGCTCTCCTGGACAATCAGGCTAGGGACAGAAGTTACATATAAACCAGTTTAAGTGATCAGAAACTGGTTTAAACCTGTAACAGAACAGACATTCAGTGCACATAAACCAGTTTCAAAATGGCTGAAACAGCTTTAAGATAAATCTGGTTGAATTTAGTATCAGACTTAAGTGATTTAGGTGAAATCAGTTTATGAAACTTCTGTCCCAGACCTCAAAGGTGCCCTCTGAGCTCCCCCAACACACAAGAGGAGCTTGATTCACAAAAATTATTTAAGCACCTGCAGAGGCAGGTGTGCGTCTCCAAGTGCATTTGACTCGCAACAGAAGTTGGGCTCTTCATTGCACAGGACACCCAGCTACGTCTTGAGGCACCTCCATCCCTTTGCAAAACTAGCCCTTTGTGCCCTCTTAAACAGGTGCAGCCATGCCCTCCCATGCTCTTTGCAAAGCACCTCACTCACTCTTGGTTTGCTATAAATGAATAAATATAATAGTCAACAAGCCACAGCGTCACGGTAGTGAAGTCCTACCATCCGAAACATCCCCGTTGGCGCCTTCTCATGCTGTCGGGCCAGTTTCCATTTCTCAGCCAAAGGGATCCCACGTCTGGAATTGCAAATGATCTCTCTGATGTGCTTGTTTTTATTTTACAGCATATATTATTTGGAAGGCTTTTTCCACTCCTCTGATGAACTCTTCACACTTCGTTGAGCAGAGGGGTTTGTGGGAAAGTCAGGCTGCAATATACTCCAAGAAGACATTCACATCACGTTGGTTTAGGTGGAAACAGTAAACTTGATTTATTGAAAAAAATCTATTACATTTATTCCTTTATTACACAGGTTTAAAATATTTAAAAATACCTCTTATGGGCATTACACTTAAATTTTATGACATGTTTATTGGACTTTGAAGAAATGTACAATATGTCATTTGACAGTATATTTTTAAAAGGGCCTTATGTACTAAAATCTTTTTTTTTTTTCCATAGGTTTCATTTTTCTTATCAACATTTGTTCAAGTCATATATATATTAAGGGAGGGGGGGTAGGAAATAAAATTACACAAAAAGAACGTCTGCAAATACAAGAAGTAATTTTATTGCAATATACCGTAGCTAAGTGGTCTGGGGAAAAAAAATGGAACAGTTTGGAACTTCAGTACAATTACAAACACTGTAGGATTCGACAGAAAAGGTGTTTTATTTAAAAAAAAAAAAAGCCAAGAAATAAAAGGAAAAATAAAAAAGCTCCCTTGATGAAAAATCATCATAACAGAATCACATGACCTAGACATAATCACACGTGGGTGGGTGTGTATTGATATATGGCTTTTCTACTGCAGAGATGAATGTGCAAAAATTTTGCGTTTCCCACTGCTCCTGGTACAAGGCTATTGTCAAGGTGAACTAGAAGCTGACTTGTGATATGTATTTCTTTTCACTGCTCTGCTGTTTTGGTCTGTGATGTTTTATTGTAGCACCTTTTTTCCTAGCAGGAAAAAACAAAGATAGATGTAAAACTGGCTCTCGCAGAAGGAAAAAGCACTGCAACGGTTTTGCAGTGGAACAGCTTCTTGCTTTATGACCCGAGCGCTGCAAATAACTGAAGGTCTCTGAAAACTTAGCTAACCTCCCTCGGATCAAACATTGCTAGTCTTTGCTTGGGAGGGAAGGGGAAAGGACATCATATATAGGTTTCGATTCACAGTAAATGTGATGTCATTTCCTTTGCGATGCTGGACCCCCCTCGGTTCAAGCATGCTGCAGCGCTCCGGGCCAAATCGAAACCCGCCACGTTGCGTTCCAGCCGAGAACTCACGAAGGAAGGAACGGCTGGGGAAATGTATGTCAGCAGGTTGCAACCTGATATTGCTTAATGCTACGTGGAAAGCCTTCCTGGCAACCATCATGGGAAGACAAAGAAAATTGCACATTCTCTTCTCTCGCTCTTGCTCTCTGAGCTGTTCGAAGGCACTTACAGCTGAGGCAGCACAGAAAGACAATTGGGCAGTTTCATCTTCACTTCAGTACATTGAACAAATACATAAATTAGCACCACAAACATTCAGCAACTGAGTACAATCTGGCATAATTACCACCATATAAAATGTATGAATATTTAAAAAAAAAAAAGAAAAGAAAGAAAGTAAGCACACTTAATACTTTCTACATGGGCCATATAAGCTCCCATAATACAATTCAAAGAAAAGAAGCAGCTCTACATAATGAGTATGAGGGTGGCATGCACTTATATCAAAGACTGTAGCGAAAGTGTGCAGTCTGTGTTGAAAGCAGCTAAAGTGAAGGTTGCTGGGAGATTGGTCGATGGCAGGGGGTCACCAGTGTTGTATTAATGTTCTTAAACAGATAGCACCATGAAGAGGAATGTAAAAAATAATACAAAGCACCTTTTTTAAAAAAAAAACAAAACAAAAAAAACACAAAAATTATTTTTAAAGAGGAAGAAAATGGATTTCCCTGCCATGTGCAATCTACCCCGGGAATGGAATTAAAAAAAAAAAAAAAAGAAAGGGAAAAAATTAATTTAGACCTGTGTGTTCAGATAAGCAAGTGTAGAACTAGGCAAAAGAACCAAACTTGGTTCTGGGGGTTTTTTTGTGTTGGTTATATATATTTTTTTTAATCACCAATTTTATAAATCATGGTGTCCAGAGTGGCGTATTCTATTTTTGCAGCAAAAATTCTCCCAAAGATGAGAGTGGCTTAAAATGATCTTGCTATTTCTTTTCTTTTCTTAATTTTGGCAGACTTTTGCCACTAACGTGGACCCCAATCCTGCAAATACATATGCACAGGCTTACCTTGAAAATCACAATGACCCCTGCTGACCGCTGACATGAGCCAAAGTGAAGCCTGTGCATCCATGTTGGCAAGACTGGGAGTGTGCACAGAAACAACGGAAGTTAGCTTAATGGCCTCCATTTCTATCTTTCTTGTTTGTGTGCGATGAGAAGGGTATGACTTATTACAGACAGGGTCACATGCATGTTTTGAAGCCAGAAATATTTAACACTTTAAAATAATATACAATACAAATATTTACTTACAAACATACAAAAATATAAGCACCTTTAATACTTGGGAAAGAGATGCCCGTAGTGATATTTTGCTATCCAATTCATCGGGGTCATTTTTTAAGGTATTGAAACAGATTTTTAAAATGCTGGAAACAGCCATTTAAGCCTGATTTATGGGCTTGCCCCACCGGCCACTGAAGTCAATACAAAAGTATTCAATGGAGTTGGGATCAGGCCTAGAATCTGCAATATTTCAAGGCCAAGTTGAAGACAGTGTTTCAAGTTTTCCGTATTTTCTTTAAGCAAAAAAAAAAATTTTTTTAAATCCATAAACAAGTGCTTGATATAAAAACTCATGGTAAGAGAGTCTTTGATTGTTTTGAATTCCCATGCATCGAAACAGAAGAAGTTGAGTCCATTGGTGGCCATGAAAAAGAAGTGGAGAGAATAATGTATCGTAGCCTTGACCTGTTTGGGGGAAGAGGGGGGGAAAATATTGCTTTGTCACATGTGGTGCGTTTAGGTCGTGTGATTCTGAGTCTGTTGCCGGAATGCTTCTCTCGCTCGCTCGCTCGCCCGGTTTTGGATCCGGTAGGTGTGGTGCGGTGGCACAGTTGAACTCAAGCAGAACAAGAAACAAAACCAAAAAAAAAAAAATTGAACCCATCGCTGTCCAGTTTCAGAACGTGCATGTGACGACAACACAATTCTCTCTCTTTTTTTTTCCTTTTTTTGTTGTTTTGTTGTTTTTTGTGGGTTTTTTTTCTTAATGGCGCAATGAGGTTACGAGGTTGCTCATTTGGAGACTAGTTTCCGGTTGGCTCTTAGCCCATGAAGCACGCAGGTCCCACCTCAAAGCCAAATTTCTGTGATGCTTCTCCGAAGTCATTGAACATGATGTCAACGATAGGCACTTGCTCGACTTTGGGGGTGTTGATCTCTAGGATCGTCTTTTGATAGCCTTTCTTTGCCTACAGAGGAAGAAATGGGGAGAGGGGAGAAGGGGGGGAAAGGTGAGATATCACCTTTAATCCAAAACGGACCCAAGCGTGTGAATGAGCCCCATGGTAACCTCAGGCTATGATACAGTCATTTTACGGTCTCATCAGAAAGTGGAGACAATTGGGCCAAATCCAGCCTCGATGTAAATATGCACAGGTTTGCTGAGTGGCTGCAACTGCTCCTGCTTACAGCAGAGATGGATTCAGCCCAGAGTCCGGTACATTAATACAGTGGGTTAGTTTGTGCTTTTACTGGGAATAGTTATATATACCAGAGGTGATATCAAGGGTGCATTTGTCCTGGACTGTCCACAAGTAGGGTGGCCTGGCCTGGCTTACCTGGACTTAGGGCTCCATGCAACCATGCAAGAGGTCCCCATGCATGATCTCTATACTCCCAGGCCAGGGAGTGCAACACTGGAAGAGTGTCAAGATGAAAGTGGGAAGTAAAGAAAGACAGAAGATGGAGTGGTTTAAACTAGGGAAACTGGGCTATGGGTGAAGCCTACATAGGTGCAGGAGGTGAAAAATGATATGGTGGTCATAAATGCAAAGGAAGAGGCAGCACCAAGATTTTCAGTGATGGGTGTCTCCATTTTGGGGTGTCCTGGCAGGTTCCTCGCAGTTGCACTATAGATAATGTTTTTCGGTTTTTTTTATGGATGTTAAATGAGATAGAAGGACAAAGTCTCAGGCTATTCACTAGATTTGAAAGTCAAGAATCGAGTCACCCCTGCCTGGAAAATAAGTATTATACAGTCCCTGATGCATACAAGTCTGTGGGATACCTCCTCACCACTGAACAAGAACGGGGGAGACACTACTGGACAGAGGAAGGATTTGAATACAGCTAAGACAGCTCTCAAGTGGATACAAGGAATCTGCGTGGTCTGACCAGGTTTTTTTTGCAATTGAGTGCAAAAACTACGGGTTTGCTGCTTTCCCAGTGTTCAGCACACACAGGAGCAGGGAAGGGAGACTAGTAAAACTGTTGTGGCTGCAGTATCGTTGTTGTACCTCCCTGAGGAGGCTCACGGGTTGTTAAGCAAATGTGAGCAATTTAATTTGAATATATTAGTTTGACTGCTACCCAAATGCTACAGAAAAGACTGCAGTTATACTTTGATGGAATTCACCAGGTATCGTTGTTGTTTTATCGTGCCTGTTAGCCATCCGGTTATTTCTGAAATATAAATAATTATTAGAGGAGCACAAGTGCACCCGAGGGCATACAAAACTGCAGAAACAAGTGAATTTATGGAGTGGCATTTTGCTTTACCCTACCCTCTGATTTGCCTGTCTCAGAAGGACCGGTTATAGCCCAGCAACCGGGAACAGGCTATAAGAAATACGTCCTAATAATGGCCCAGACATTATTCCTTTGGTGTTTGCTGTAGCAGTATGAATGGTGGCAGGGCATGTGCCCGATCCGCTTTCACAGGAGCTCTGCTGCAATGCTGCACTGGCTAGCAGGCCATTATTTTTTCAAATGGTAGGACCCAACCCTTGATCCCTAACTCAAGCAAAATCTCTGTTTCAAAACCTGGAAATAATTTTCCAGGCTGTTTCAGCAAGAAACTCATGTGTCCTGAACTTCCAAGGGCATCAGTGTGCTTCAGCACTGTGCAGGATCAAACCCTTAGGATAAAATCCACTGCTGTGCAGATGACGAATGCAAGTCCTGGCACCATTTAATGGATGTTAAGGGCTCCCTGCACCCTTAGATACCCAAAGGACTGGCTAAATCAGACATGATGAGGGACTGGACTGAGAATAAGGAGGAAGAGTAATGCTTCCAAGAATGAATCATGCAGATGGACTGCAAGTTCATTGCAGCAGCAACCTGACTATCTTTTTCTGGGAGGAGGTTTGCTCACCTTCAGGCACAGCACAGGACATGAACATTGCCTTACAGGAATCATTGCTCTAAGTGCACCATAGATGACGAGGAAAATAAGTAATTAAGCAAGCAGGTCAGGCTGTGCCAGCGGTAAAACTGATATCGTCTGCACTGGAATCAGTAGAAAGATAGACACGCACCTGATCGGCCCCAAACCCGTTCCATTTTGAATATTTACCCTTTTCAGGTACGGCGTCATACCATGTTTTCACATCGGAGCTGACCCTTGAAGGCACATCTTTTGAGAGGCCACCATAAAATGATCTGGAAGTCCTGGGCTTTATTTCTGGGTTGGCAACTGTCTTGGTCTACAACCCAGGCACTTAAGCTACCAGTGCCTGTTTCCCTGCTGACAATTCCTCTATTTCCTGTGAGCATCTTGGAGCGGGGGCTACCTTTGTACTTGTGCAATATGTAGGGCAAAAGGGCCCTGATCTCTTTTTAAATGCTAAGCAGTGCACTCCTGTGGTGTTAATAATTGCTGCAAGTTGAGCCCCTTGTTGCACCTGCTGCTTAGTCCCCACCATGCTCTTTTATCGGGGCTGGGTTACGATTTCAGGTGGGTAGCAACAACAGAGGCAAATAAACTCGGATGGAGCAAACAGTTCTGTTTTCATGCAAATACCCTTTGTTACAAAGAATAAAGGGAAAAGAAACGTAAGGAATATAAAACACCCAAGCAGAATAATTTCCTGACCGAAATGCTTTTCATTGGGTCTATCAGTGTTTAAACCTGTGATGTTTGATCTTCCAGCATCCCTGAGACTTAATAGGGAAAGGGGAGGGGAGATTTTTCTAAGGACACATCACATTATCCAGAGATATGAAGTACTTGAGAATAAACTTCCCCGTGTGGCATCTGAGTGTTTGCAGCAACGGGCTGAACACTCTTCATCTCTCTCTCTCTCTCTGCAGCAGCGTTAAGAGAATTAGTGATTCTAATTGAACTTCCCTTCATTGCTTCTACAGTAAAAACGTGCCGGCTTTGGGATGGAATCACTTTAATCTCTTAAATTATATGAAGGGCTTTCCCCATCAAACACCTCCATTTTTTTTTTTAACTTCCTTCACTCCCATGGACTTTGATCATTCCAATTGCAAAAAAAGCAATACATTTACATATTTTTCAGCATTTGCAAATTGGGTCTCGGCATGCACAGAACTGTCAAATGGCAGACCAAATTCTCAGCTCTTTTGGCTGGAAATTTTTAGAAGGGCTCAGCATCCTTAGCCTGGTTTTTCAGAGCACACTTATCTTCCAGGTAGCAAACAAAATGAGCACGAAGGAAGATCCTGGGTGGTTACCACCTTGCAAAAAAGCTGGCTGCTATTAAGCTGCTGGGATGAGAGCCTGGCCTGGCTGGGCTGTGGGTGATGAAACTTAATCCGAATTCTTGGAAAAATCACAGCCTCCAAGTTGTGCTTGCTAGATATGTGCATGCACAAATGTGAGATGTAGGTACCTGTATTTGCACTTCTCGATTCCAGTGAGAGCTTTGCCTGGAGAAGCTATTTATCTAAGGGATTTAAAGTGTCTCTATTATGATAATATTGGAAGCCTTCACTTCATTCTTTAATATATCACCGTAAGATAGGACAGCACTCTTATCCCCATTTTACAGGTGGGGAACTAGCACGCACAGTCACCGGAGTCTACAATACACCAAAACCCTTGAACCGTCTCCCGGGACCATCACCGTCAAACCTCCTTCTTCCCAATACCTGCCCTGCTCTTCCCAAACTAGAGCCCTACGCCCTGCGTGGGTTTGTCCTTTCGCAAGGGGAAAGGCTGTTAGTAGTTTCAACATTTGCTTAACGAGTATTGAGCAAATTGAAACACCGGCATCTTAGCTCCTTTGTCAACTTCAAGAATGAAGTCATGCAGTGGCTGCGCGGTGTAACCGATCCTTTTAAGTCAGCAGACTGATCAAATATCATCCGTCTTGCAGGCTCGTGTCTGTCAAAACACCGCCCCTCACACTGGGGAGTTGAGCCCGAGTAGCAGAACAATACCCGCGCTTTAACACGTTGCCTTTCCGAGCTCTCTCCTAATACTGCGTGGCTGTATATAGGCAAGTGTGTCCAAGCTGCGGCATATGAGGGCCCTACGGGCTACCCTCTTTACACACAGGTCAACTGGGGCATGGAAAGGCCATGATGCAAATTTTCTGGAGCAGTCACATATTTGAGCGGCATTTCTTTCTCGGGGTACAATGAGAAACAGAAAACGCCCGATGTGGGGAGGTGCCGAGAAGCTACAGCTTGCATCGAGGGCTGCATATTGCCGGCATCATCCGATGCCATCTCCCGCAGACTGGCACCAAAAAAAGAGGCCTTCCCCATCTGCAGTTTTGAAGCTGCTTATACAAAAGTCACATGCTGAGTAAGGAGCATGCCCAGGAAAAGCCCCAAGCTTGAACTCCCAGCCCCAATTCTAGCTACTAACCTAGACTGACTCCTTCCCTCGGCATCTCTAAGCTCCTGCTAAGGCTAGCTCCAGCGCTCGTACTTACTGCACAGCCGTCGATGGCAGCTCTTATGTACGGGTTGTTGTCGTAGGACATCTCCTCGTCGTTGGAGCCCAGGAAGCGGATGGCTTTGTCGTAGCTGCCGGTGGTGGCATCGTGCCATGCCACGGACTGGTAGCAATTGTAGGTGACGTTCTGATGGGCCGAGGCACTCAAGAGCCTCAGGAAGGTCATCTGCACCACCCCGATGGGATTGCCGTCCGAATCCACATAGGAAAGCTGAGAGAAAGGGGAAATACGGAAGGGGAAAACTAGGCAGTGAGGTGACACACGCACATTTGGGGAGCTCAGATACTCAGTCCAGCACTGACCCTTTGAAAAGGCTTTGTGGAAGAGCTGACGACCTGATTGCTTGCATCGCTGCATTAACCAGCATCCGTATACTTCGTTTGACCCCAGCACTTTTTCACCTTTTCCTGCCATGGCAGGGGGTCGGACTTGATGATCTGCTCAGGTCCCTTCCGACCCTAATAACTATGAAACTATCCATTACTACCATCGGACGAGCTTTCTGACTCCGAGGTGCTTCAGTGCCAGAAGAGACCCCCTAGGAAGGTCCTGGAGTCTCCTTGGCTGGAAGTTTTTAATTGCACTTTAGGCAAACATTTGTCTGGATAGTTTAGTTGGGGACGATCCTGCCATGAGCAGGACTACGGGACTTCCTGAGCTACCTTTCAGACTTATTATTATAAATCTACCACCGTTTTCTCCATGGACACACAGCATTGCACTGTAGTTCCCAGCACCGGCTTCTAGCACAAATCAAAGACCACAGAGTCCCTCTGCAGCTTGGATCTCATTTCATCCAAGAGAATAAGACTGCGGCACCAGTGGCCACACTGACTGCATTACCAGTATTGCCAACACTCATGATTTTAAAGCCTACGCTTCGGGAAGGTGAAAAACTTAGCTCTTTCTTTTATATATGATTGATATATCACATAAAAAAAGAGCTAAGGTTTTCACTTTGCCAACTCTCATGATTTTTGCATCGTTCTTAAAGTCTACACTTTGGGAATGTGAAAAAAAAAAAAAGCAACGTAGCTCTTTCTTATATATATAATATAAAAGAAAGAGCTAAGTTTTTCACACTCCCGAAGCATAGACGTTAAGAACAACGCCAAAAATCGTGAGTGTTGGCCACGCCGAATCATTATGAAATGCCATTTGCTCTTGCTGCCAGCAGTGTCTGGACATGAAAATTGCTGGCATCTGAAAGCAGCACAATGTGGAGCATTAAGGGGGAACAACAGGGAATGAGCACGGATATGTGAGAGCAGATACAATTCCCAAGAGGAGCTAGGACTGGACACAGGGAGGAGAAGGAAGAAGGGGGAAGCAGAGGTTACTTCTGGGGGAGGGAGAAGAGAGGCCACAGAGGAGGGATGTCCAGATTGACACGGATGACGTCCAAGGGGCCTACACACAAGCAAAGCCACTGAGTGTGCAGGAGAAGTCACACCCGGTTAAGGAGACCATATATTTGCAATTTTATATCCTCATGCTGTATGCCATAAAACATACATCAATGCATTCATCTCTTTTACACTGCTGCTCCAGTCTGCATAGCAGGGTATAAAAACACTTTTCCCTTCTGCTTTTGGTGCATTATATATAGGGATATATTTAGCAATGCCGAGTTTTGAGAAATCCTCTACGGCAGCCTAGAAATGGGACCCTTTGATAGCTCTGAAAGAAATCACACTCCTAAAAAGCTTTTCAAGCTGCAGTGGGGACCTCGTCCAGTACGTGATCAAATGCCAAGTGAGCAAAGGCACAATACACATAGGTTCAATGTGTTTTTCAACTAATTATACATAGATGATATCTACTGTCATGGTCAGGCTAAGAGAGCTGACATTTATACATCTGATCTATCAACAGCTGAATCCTTTTGAAATAACCTGGAGAAAAAATTTAGATGCACAAACGATGCTGTATGCTTTGAGGCACCATAAAACGTCAAGCCAAGGTGCGAGCTGCAAATGGGTTGGGGGGGAGATTCAACACCAGACAATAAAATCAGGACTCAAAGGTAATAATAAAAATATATATACCAACCGGTTGTCAGGATACCAATGCGCCGTCCTCCTGAGAGTTAAATACGACTGAACATAAGAAAGCTGCACATGCCAGATGAAGAAATAGGAGAGAACCACCAGGACACAGAAGAAGAGGAACACAAGTGCCAAATGTCCGGCACGTGTTTAGTGACCCACAGTGCTACTGATATGTATCCTGCACTTCTGCTAGCTCTAGTTTAGCCAGGTTTGGCACCGGAGGCCAACGTCCCATTGAAGCAGACACAGCTGCAGTTCCTTATGTATATTTTTTTATTCATTCCTTATTTTAATGCAAGGGTCCGACCCTGCTGCTCTTAAACCAACATCAACGGGACCCATTGCACTGTACTGGGATCGCTCGTGCACGTGCAGTTTAGCCGAATCAACCCTTCCCTTACTTCTGCACTATAATTACAGCTCCAAAGGGATGCCATATGGCCACGACTGCTCATAGAGCTGAATGGGTGTAAAGCCTCATTAGCTCTAATGGGCCTGACACACATACATGTGCTGGAGAACTGACCCCAGGAGAAAAGATTTTGTGATGCTTATCCTTCCTGATGGAGATTACCCCTGTCCATCATCAGAAAGCGGTGAGAAATTAACTGTAATCTGTCGGTATGTCGTTAATATTGACCAGTGGGTTAGTGCCAATGAGGTCAAAATGTCACTTAAGACAGTTTTTCTCTTCGACATGTTTTGCCTTAATGTTAGTTTTTTGGGGGTTTTTTTGGTCTGCACTGATGTGGGAAATGTCCTATTCACAGCCATGAAAGCATGTTTCCGTGGCCTTTGAATGAAGCCCATTCTGCCTAGTAGGTTTGAGATGGGCGGGTAGGCTCCCAATCCATGGGAATTGCTTTTAACAGAAGCAGGATTGGACCCTGGTAGGAGATTCATCTTGGTTGAGCTGGGTCAGGATTGCAACCCACTTCAATTCAAAAAGCATTAACATTTCATACTACTTACCAATACCACTGTTCTAGCCCCCTCAATAGAAAGCTCTGCTCTTAAAACCAATGCACTGCTTTTATGGGTCATATATAAACTATGACCCCCCCGCCCCCCACATTTCAAAATATCTTCTATGCACTGGTGATTATTTTCAAAAGAAAATGCATGATAGGCACATAACAAGAAAGGATGAAAGAATAAATAAAAGGCTCCAAGTAGCTTTGAAGTTCTTCTTTTTTTTTTTTTTAAATAGCGCCCTAAAATTCAGGGCTGGCCATTCAGCCCTCCAAATGACTGCCAAATAGGCAACAGATAGGAAAAAAAATAGGAAAGGACCGAGTATATTAGATACTGCTATTAATTAATGGAGTGCTCTGTGGTTAAGCTGTGAGAATTATCACCTCTAGAGGCTGAAGTGTTGGCTTTTAGCGCCTATTGCATGAACTAATCAGCCACAGCCCCACTGCTTGGAGGAACAGTTGTGGAAGCCATTCGGTGCTTAGTGACAGGGCAAGTGGCTTGAGAAATGAACTGGGTGCCTTTATTTACTGCTTGGCTTTTAAGGTGGAAGTTGGAGGTTTACTGCAGGAAAGCTCTGCAGAGCACGTTCCCGAAGGCCCGTGGAGCCGGAGCAGGCTGGTAGGGTGGGAGGCAGGCAGGAAGATGATGTGAAACACATCACAGTGGGCCAGCTCTTCTCCTGGTTGCGTTGCTGGACCTCCACATACTTTTGTGGGACGGGAGAGCTCACTCATTGCATATTCTTTTCTTCTTTAATCCCACCGATTTTCACCGACCTCCTTATTGACTTCTCACTAATCCTACTGGACTTCAGACTCAGCCGGGAGTTCTTCATTGTTTGCAGGCCCCATTCGTGCTAACCATCCCGTGTATTGAAACCCACAAAGTAGGCGTATGCACCTTGAGACACTGTTCTTTATTTCCGTACAATGTGGTCTTTCCATTTTGCAGGACATGCAGCAAACCTCCGTGCCTGTCAGGCATGCATTTTAAATGCCTGTTCTTACACTGTTCACATTCTTCTTCCTTAAATTCCTCATTTGCTATTTCTGTTTTGGTATCTGTTTGACCTCAGGATATTCCTCCTCTTTTTTTGTACAATTTTAATCATGACTAAAGCCAAGATCCAGCCCATTCAGGGTCAGAGAGCATGGGTGTGGTATGAAGTTGCCCTTTTTGGACTCCATTTCTCCCAAGTGAATGGAGCTAGCGTGGGAGATCGGATACTTCTGTTAGGAGAGTGTATCAAAGACACAGATTCATGTACCAAACAATAGAAAACTGAAGGATCTCACACAGCGGCCTACTAGTCGACTTACTAGTCTGTTCCTACCTTGGGTGCTTTCTTTATTAGAGTTGATTGAAATGCAGATGATAACGCACTGAATTTTTTGATGAAAAATGTCTTATTTCTCCCTAGAAAAAATTTTTTGTCCAACCCATTCTTGCATTTCTATAGCTTTGATTATATCTCATCATCAAAGAGAGATTAGGATATCTCTCTTAGCCTAATCATAAGCACATAGGCTGGAATTCAGAACAGTGCCCCGGCTGCCAGGTTTAACTTCGTACTAATGTAACCAGCAGGACCTTTCAGGGCGTCCCTACACTGTAGTCAACAGCGCGGCATGCAGATACCCACGCTGACTCTGAACAAGCCTTGGTCCCAGGAGCCGTCCAACTGTGTCTCGGCAGGGCCTAATTTAATCTGCCGCAGTATGCAAGGCGCTGATCCAGCAAAGTATCCAGAGCACGTGGCGGCTACGCACGCAGAAAGCAAAGGAGACGACTTGCATGTCTGACGCCCGGCAAGGTGCTTGCTGCCCAGGCAAGGTGTTTACTGCCCTGACTTGAATCAAGTTTTTTCTCCCCCGGCGAGGGTTATATATAAACGCACCTCCAACTT
>NW_005842332.1:980020-988198 GCF_000455745.1 Alligator sinensis | reverse complement strand
TTTGTGCGGCATTCCACCTTAAAGTCTTTTTTTTCCGTGTCCTAAGATGGTTATTAGTCATGCAGAGTGCGAGAAGTTTGGCCATAACCAAAGCGGACGTGGGGGGCGTGCTCTGACTCAGACTGGTAGGCCAAGGTTAGCCACTTACCAAGGAACCCCGCTTGTATTGACTATACCATGTAGAAGGCTGCTCTTTGGGCCAACGAGCCATTTTACTCTGTAAAATATGAGACGGGTTAAAGAAAAACTGAAAGTGGTGAGATGCTTCTTACCAGTTTACCGCGCTTGAATTCACTGAACCAGGAGCCTGGGTTTTCCTTTGGCCAAGAAGTAATTCTAGCCTAAATTGTGGGAAGTGGGATGGAAAGGAAGAGACGGAGAGGGAAGGAAAAAAAGAAAAAAAAAAAGAGAAAAATAGAAATTACATTCAGTTGCAGATCCTGCGTCTCTATGTCTAACTTTCTTTAAAAAAAAACCCCATATTTTCTTACGCTTTATAAACTGGCAATAAAAAAACCTGAGCTCTCCAGTGCTAGTGACTTCTAAATCAAAATGTTAACTGCCTGACATTGGGGTCAGGACAGTCTGCCATCGTGCATGCATAGAGAACTGCCTGGGCACCAGCTTTCATTGCTAAGGGGTTAATGGGCTGTAGCCGGGAGATATTTGCCAATGCAAAACTGGCAGTACATTCTGTTGGCATACAGGGGGGGAAAAAAGAGTATTGATGGTTAATGATCTATTTATCTACATGGGGATTTTGAAGGGAAAAATGATTCTGAGAGTGCAGAAGCCGGTCCAATGTTAAATCCAGATGTTGCAGGCCCAGGAAAATTAAGGAGAGCTGAATTACTCCTCCTAAGTTTGAGCACCAGTAAGCCACAGCACATGGAAGGGACCGTCCTTAGTAGATAACGAACCAGAATACATGATCAAGTCCTGACCAGAGCATCTATAATGATCCAGAGTGCGAGCTTGACTAAGTGAGTTGCTAAAGTATCTTCACTCTTCAGCTGTGCATTTGAATGGTCTCTCCTCTCAATTAGAAACCGAGCTTTGTGCAGGAAGGGGAGGGAGAAGGGCTGCAGTCCATTTGATATTCTCTTACTTATTCTCTTACTCTTATCCTCCAAGCTCCCTCTCTGTCTCTGTTAATCTCTCCAAGCACAATGTCTGAACTATATGGAGATGCCTTCGTATTATTCTTGCCTCTTCAGCATGCGAAACAAAGACTTTCTGCCATGCTGAGGCTCAACAAAAGTGGGATACCTCTTTTAAGCCCTATGCAGCAGTCAACAATACATCCTTCACAAAGAGCTGCACAAGCTATATTAATAAGGAAGATACTCATGTTATTCTACCGGGAAAATATTAGACTGGACCCTTCTCAAATAGGCCAATTTTGCACAAATAGAAAGAATTAGCTTTTGAGCTGTACCAGTGGTAGGAGAATCAGTCCCACTGTGAATACTAACGTAACAATATAGACGTACAGTGTCGTTATTTGAAAGACTTACATTACTAAAAACCACATGCCGATTCTGAGAGTTTAATAATCCTAATCATAGGAGAACAATGCCTGTCCAACACTGAAGAAAAAGAAGTATAATCTTTCATTTAAACAGCCCCTTCAAAACTTTAGGAAACATTACATGGCCTATTACATGTTCCAAGCTGATGCATGTTTCTCGTGGCTGAAATACTCTCAGCAAGGGAACAGCTTATAGCAGAGCCCGCGAGAGCAGGGGCCATCTTGAATGCCCCCTGATGCAGCCACTGCATGCAAAGACCCCCTTGGCGGTTCAGAGAGGGTCTCTGGGTGCCATCTCGAGAGCCCATATACTCTCCCCGGGTGGGGAGCATGTTCCCATTTCAAGATCTGGTTTCAATGCCCGGGGGAGATAAACTCCAGAAAATAAAATGGAAAAAAATATGGGGCAACAAAGGGCACTGCCTACATGGCAAACTGACCATGCCTGCAGCTGTACCCTCAAGCAGGCCATGCTGTCTAGCATATGCTGCCTCCTGAGCTAGAAGGAGCACAGCTACATCTGCATGATGCTTTGGGTGGGTCAATTAGTACTGCTGAGTGCCTGCCAATTAGCTCTCCTCTATGCTAGCTGGCAAGACCTTGGTTGTAATTGCTTCCAGTTTAGGAGACAGCCACAGCAACATAGCAGGTTTCAGGGCGCCACTGAAACACTACCTGTGTACTGTGCAGATATAACTCAAGCATTTGTGTTGAAAGACACTTAGCGCACATGTCACCATCACCCGAAAGACGCTTAGCACACTTGTCACCATCACCCGAAAGTTACTGGCTGTCAAAACTAGTGTGTTAGTGCTGACAGTTATTTATAGCAGGATCCTTGAAATTATGAGGCTGAAAAAGCAGAAGACATCATTGCACAGGAAATAAATAGACTCCGATTCGGTCTGCTTGTCAGAAGAACGCTGCAAATTCGAGTTATAAAAGTTTGGAAAACCCAATGGAAACACCAGGCAAAATGACAGAGGATCAACATTTCTCCGCTCTGAAGACTTGGTAAAAAGTAGAAGAATCAGCAAGGCAAAACCATCAGACTAGCAGCTACCGCTGCATGAGGGATAAAAAGAGCTGGTTAAATAAACCTCATGATGAACTTCAGCGGATACACCGATGCAAGCTTTTGCCTTTATAAAGCAAAGCAAGAAATTAAAGTTTCGGCATTCACTGTGCTTGAAGAAGCATCAACAGCTTGCCCTAAAACAGTTTAGAAAGCACTTATTCATTCGGTGAAATGTCCTCAATAAACAAATTCCATATTATTTTAGAAACTAATCTTGAATCCAACATTAAATAAAAAACATAGGATCTCTAATCTCAGCTTCCAACTGACTTCCGGCTGATCAAACTGACTAGCCATGAGCATTCACATTAGGAAACAATCTTATTACTTCTTATTACGAGGGAAAAATATAGTTTGTGTGAACTTACTCCTTCGGATTTCTTATCAGGGAAGATACAGGTCTCTCCACCAGCTGTGAAATTACAGTACACTTTGAAAGAGTCCCTGGAACATCCTTGGTTAGGATCAACCCAGTATTCACCTAGAAAGAGGTGAAGACGGAAAAAGGAATGAAACCTATAAAGCAAGAAAACATGGGAGCACCCACCATGTGGACAACATCAAACCCACACGTTTGCATCTGGAGATAAAGTTTTGGTATATGAATGTATGGGTAATAAATGATCCTTCTCATATACTCATGCAGTCCCATGGATAAGAAAGCTCAAGGACCAATACACAAATGGGATAATGTGATATAATGACATCATTATAAATTCAGAAATGGAGCAGTGCTTTGATGACCCTGTTGTAACTGGGGAAATTCATAAATGTTTCATTAACCCCAGCACTTATTAATAGACGCTGGAGCCAGGGGCAGCAATGGTGTCAACAAGACTCCAGTGATCAGATCGGGCTTTGCAGCTGAACCAGGGCCCGCTCCGCATCCATGTGCATTCATTATGGCATATACAATTATATACACATGCACAGCACTTAATCCCCAAATTTGCACTAGAGGTGGTACTTCGTTCCCCATGGAAACCGTTTTTTATTGGAACAGGGGGGTTTCAACTAAAACCATTTTTTGGTGGAAAACCTCCACTGCAGAAAATCTCACTCTTCCATCACAAAACCAAACACCAGAAAAATTGTTTTTCCCCCAAACTCTTATTTTGATTCAAAACCACATGGCTCTGCCTTTTGGAAGGTGCAATTTGAGCACCTTATAATTACAGACATACTTCTCCATGGTGTAGGCTCACTGGCCAGACTGGATTCCCCAGAATTTACCATTAACAGGGACTCTTTTTGGGAGTGCACTCCTACTCTTCACTTGTTTTTTTTCCAAAGGGAAAAAAATTCGGCCCGGCCAATTAGATAATGCAGATTTACAATTAGCACCATGTGTTCTTTCTCTGTATCCGCACAACCCCAGGACATACCATCCGGGAAGTCAGGGTGACATAGCTGCAAGTCCTTGCAGGTCCGGGCTGGGTTATGCTGAGTGCCCAGAGGATGCTTCATTTGCTCTATTTCCAGTTTCAAAGAATTCAAGGAGCCGAAGATTTCCTCCATGCCATCTGCGTAATCCATATAGTTGTCGGGATTTCCATCATCAACCAGCTGGCTGGCATCAATGTTTCGCCTGGTCCTCTTGGAGGACTGGATAGGCAGTGGCTGGATGACCTCCCCAGGAGGGCCCTTGGGAGCGAGGAAAGAATTTATAAACACGAGCTTCATGTGGAAAACAGGGAAGAAAGAGAAGAGAGCGCCAAAAAAAGCATCACATGGGAAACCTCACAGATCTGTTGGGTTCCTGATGAGAAACCATCAGTCCCTGTTGAATTTTACAGGGCTCAAACTGTCAAGACAGAGTCTGAGCACAAAATGTAGACTGGTGGAAAGTTTTAAGGGTCTGCATCTTGGGTGAAAGTCTTCCAAGAAAAGCTCCTTCATCTTCTTCCTCTCTTTCAACATCTCTCTCTCTGTTTTCCTTTCTTTCCTACCTCCTTCTCCGGCATTTTGAAAGTGCTTACACTTCTGTGGCATGTACTCCTTGCACGAGGAGTCTTTAATCAAGAAATGTTGTGTTCCCCAGAGGGGTGGGAAGTGTCACCCAGAAACCCCACATGCCCTTTAACTCTTCAGAAGGACCGGTTATACTTACAGGAGGTCCAGGGGGCCCTGGAAGACCAGATTCGCCCTTTGGACCTGTTGGACCCTGGGTAGAAACACAGAAGGGAGTGCGTGTGAGTCTCAGTAAATACCCTCCACCGATTATTTTAAATCCTTAATAGTCTCTTCTCTCAGATTCCTCTCTGCACTGGGGCCATCTGTCTGCCCTCCGCTACAGCAAGGAAACATGGTTCTAATCAGAGCTTTGTCACCATTTTTTCATCCAAAAGCCTTTCATGAAAAATAGCTTTTTTGACACCCCAAAAAGGCTATTTTGGTAGAAAAGGTTTGTTTCGACAGGATTTTTTCTGTTATTTGGTTAGAAAACAGTAAAAGAGTTAGGCTCAACATTCAAAAACCTTGGTTACGTTTGATGTAAAATGTTGAGCGTTTGCTTCCCTGCCCTAAAACACGACAAATTTAAATGAAAGGTTTTTTAGAAATTGGAAAAACGTATCTGTATGCTCATGGGAAACAATGCACGTAATATGTGGAAAATACAGATAATCACACGTTCCCATGAACATTTATTGGCATTTTTCAAACAGCTACAGCTCCGACTTCACAGGGAGGAACCTGTACTAGGATCCAGCTACTTAACTGGCATGTTTTCCACCCCGTCTCTTTACTGTGTTACACTTGTTAGTACACCACCTGCCAGTCTCCCTTCCCCGTTTCACAGTTTATCTGCAAGGTCACCCGTTTCACGGGAAGAGCTTTCTCCTAGCACGATGCACTCTGTCCCCTCCTCTGATCTCCTCAAAAGTGATGTTTCATAAAGTATAAAAACTGTATCACAGAGATGTTTCCAGTTATTTCTGTTTTTATTTTAGACAGCCTGAAATGACTGCATTTGCTCAAGTCAGGTTTAGCAAATTGCCTTGACTCGACCGATTTGTAATAGTGGCAGTTCATTAAGCAGCTAATAATTCTTTGGCTTTTCAGCTTTGCAGCATCCATACTTACTGATGACCCTTTAGCACCCTTGGGACCAGGGGGACCCTGTATGAAAGAAAAAAAAATAAAGGCAGTTAAGTGCCTTTATTAGTAGGATCAGGCACAAAATACAAAATCATTTCATATTCATTTATTTTTTTCCCTGTGAATTCACTGGAGTTGCATTTTGTTTCCACTTTTCAGGAACATTTGCGTAATCTGCTTTTGCTTGCTGAATCCTTTCATTGAATGAAAGCCTCCAGGATGCTTGTTTCCAGAAAGCTGATGTTCAGTCTTCATACGCACCTGTGATCTTGTTGCACAAGTATCACATGAACTTGGGTAAATCACTTGGTGCTGATCCAGGCCAGGTACAAAACCCCTAACTATGTGATTCATCAAACAATAACTAAACAGTCAAAGCCTCCTTTTTAAATAAATGCTGCTGATCGACGTACAGAGCATGCCCGTCCCAAATGTGTTTGTGGAATAAATGTGAATAATAAACATGAGGAAAATCAGTAGGCAAAAACAGCGGGAGGGGAGAACCAGTTTCACAGGATCAATTTGTCAGGGGGTGCATCTACACATTCATTAATGCACCGTCGTTGCTGCGCATTAAGTTTAGCACTTGGATAACCAAGTACTAAATCAGTGTGCAGGAACTGGTGCTACGGCACATGGGTTTTTACAGATGCTAACCGCGCAGTAGCCTAATACTACTGCACAGCAGCATATTAGCACGGGTTGTGTTCAGCACGCTACTGCACGGTGTTATTAGGCTACTGCGCAGTTAGTGTCTGGTGCAGACGCACCCAGGGTGAATTATTTGCTCAGGCAGCCTGATCGTACCAGCCATTTGTTTCTTTGCCAAGCCAACAAACCCTCACACTCGTCTTACCAAAAGCAGACTGAGCTGTGCTCTGCTTTTACTATGTTATCAGCTAATCAATGAGCCTCGTCTCTTCCTACTGGTAGTTCTCCGAACTGAAAGTTTCTAATGGGCTAAAATGTAAAATGCTCACTCATGTTGGCAAACGTTTCCTCACATATCATGGGCCATGAATATTAACCAAACCACTCACGGAATACAATAATTGTTGCAGGTACAGCTTATTCTGCATTAGCCCTCAGGAAGCAGAGAGACATGAGCACTTCAAAAATGTGGGTGATGCTCATCTTCCCCTGGAGTTATATTCTACACATTAGCCTAGGCTAGACACAATGGGTCATTTCCCTTAAAACCTTGCTAAATGGTGTTGGGAGGGTGAGTTAACTATCGACATTTATTAGCTTCAAGTGTTCTTCTAGGACTTTTATGCTTCTTGATGACCGTCTACAATTTATTCTTAATAATGCACAGCGCTCCTAAACTTCTTCCTTTCAGCCCATTTCACTAGCAAACTAACTAATTTAAACAGCTTCTCAGGGAGAGACGCATTGTACAATTGTCCTGTTCTGTGGAAGATGAGTTACAAAGAAATCAAGTGATTTGTCAAAGGTCACACAACACATCTGTGGCAAAGGCAGGAATTAAAACCTGATGGCATAACTCTCAGCCCTTTGCTTTTGCTGCTTGACTTCAGGACTCGTATTCAGTGACTTACCGGTAATCCTGGTGGACCTGGAGGTCCAATTGGGCCGGAAGGCCCGTTGATACCCTAAGGAATAAATGCAAAATACAATTTAATTTAATGCATTCACATTGTATATTTAAAGTATACACCTTGGGCTCAGATTTCCAATTTGACTGCTTGATTAGAGTGCTCTGCTCCAAAGTTGGAATGAAAATTGGCATGCTGGTACGTAAAATGAGCATGTACGTGGCCAAGCAAAAAGGACAGCACTTATAGCCGTGGCTGGATGATTTCTGGTTGGTTTCTGGACTTTAAAACCTCAATCCCCGTGGCAACATTCTGGGATTACCATCCCTCTGAATCTCCTCAATCTTAATCCATAGCAAACCCCAAGCCCGCCCATCGTCCATCTTCCAGAAAGGCTCATTATGGAGTAAGGCTCTGGTCCTGAAAACTTACCCAACACAGGTGCAAAAGTCCCTCAGCTCAAAGCAGCTTATAGAAGAATCCTTTATTTAAAAGGATCCTTTATTTAAAAAGATCCTTTATTTAAAAGGATCACCTCCTTTTCCAGTTTCATTTGTTTCCATGATAGACGGGCCAGACCTGCCACGTTCCCGCACCGTGCAGTGCCCAGGGGTTCAGAGTCCCTTCAGACAGGTCAGGTCGTGCCGCTCAGTGCAGACTCAGTTATGGACTGGACTGAAACTTCCCTCCAGTACCCGCCCTTGTGATTTGGTGGATACGTGGCACCTATTTCTCACCATAAAGCGTACGACCCTGAGCCCTGCAGAGATGTAAACTCAGACTCAAGAAGGCCATCTCTGTTGTTAAACCACCTCATCAAAGGCATGATCTGAACCTTTTGGGCTGGTACGGAAGATTGGCATCCGCTCAAAAGCACGGTCATTAAAAGTTTTAGACGTGGCTCCAAAGCT
>NW_005842332.1:963580-980010 GCF_000455745.1 Alligator sinensis | reverse complement strand
CTGACCCCTGGGGGCCTGGGAGACCTCTGTCACCCTTTTCTCCTTGCTCACCAGGGGGCCCAATAAGACCAATCAGACCTGGATGACCCTAGAAAAAATAAATAGATGTGTCTTCAGATCCCCGTTTTTGAGCACTCCCATTAAAACTACTTGTCAGCAATAAATATAAGAATCAAAACGGGGTGAAAGGAAGGTGTTTTTACTCGTGTCGGCACGGGCCTCAATTCCCAGTGCAAAAGGAAATGCTGCAAGCGTGGTAATAGTGTCATCTAGCAGTGACTGTTCCTTTCTTGCACTGACATATGTTATCTTAATTTCTACAAATAAGGTTCAGAGCTATTACCTCAAGCAAAGCAGGTGTCGATGCAGTTGCTACCACCTTTTTTTCACCGCTTGCTAAGCGGCTGTGCAACACAGCTGTGCTAACTAAAGCTTGAACTGGGACAAAAGGGCCACCTTGGATTCAAACGGCGCAAGGGGGATTACAAACAGATCGATGTACGTTTCTTCATGGTCAACGAATCCAGCTGATAACATATATCCTCAAATGAGCTCCCGGGGTATTTCTTATGACCAACGCCTTATGGGCTCTTAAGCCCTGTTCTCAAGAGCTGTGCAACGCTACCATGTCCTCAGCAATCCCGTTTTCTGTTATTAGGGCATTTCCAGCACCCAGACAAGTCAACGTGAAATCCTGCTGTGGCCTGTGCATAAAGGGTGAAATTCAACCCTTTGCAGGGGGATGGCCTCCGGCTTATTATGCACCACTTCAGCCCCACTAAAGACATCACAGTGGGACTTCAACTGGACTTAAGTAGTGCAGAAACCTTGGACACGGGGATTTTCACTCCAAAAGCTGTACCATTCGTGAACAACTGGGTGTCTTGACCACAGCAGTACTACCGAGGTCTGTTACCTACTGTCATGACAAACAGGGTCCCAGAATTTGAAATGCATGGCATCTGAGCTGTCATCTCACCTTTTCACCCTTAGGCCCTGAATCTCCTTTCAGACCGGGTAAACCAGGTGGGCCCTTTGGTGGGGAAAAAAAAAAAGGAAAAAAAAAATACATTGAGATAAAAATAACAAACACCAGATGCAAGTTTTCTGCAAAAGTCTTGAATGATCTGGGCATACCAGTGGGCCTGGGGGACCATCAGGACCTGGAGCACCTGGGAGACCTTGTTCACCCTGTAAAACAATACAATCAAACAGTGCAATGTAAAAATAATACAATCGTCTCAGGTTTGGCATTCAGAATAAATGCACTCCAGAGCTCAGTAGCTTGGGCCCATCGCAGAGGAGGAGGATTCATTCCCTATCCGTTATTAAAACTTAGACACATATTATATGGTCTGACCTGAAAAATGTGCTGAACTGTAACCGCTCAAGGGTCACACGTGCAACCCGGGCCTGCTGTATGCCTTTCTAGCAACTTCAAGGAGCTACGGATTGTGCTTTCTGCATTTAAGTAAAATAACATGAAACAACGCCTGGTCTTGAAGATCCTGCCTTATTCTTGACTAAGCTGCCAGAAGGGTTTTGTCTGAGTGCTGCACAGAAATCAAAGTGAAGGATTTGAGCGCCTAAGTCTTAACACTGCTTCTGAAAATAGGATGTCGGAGTTTCTAAAGCCATCGATACAACTAAAATTAAATGAAAGCGCACTGCTTCCCATAAACAATAAACACCGACTGGAGCCAGCTTTCCCATCCCGCAGCCAGGCAAAAGGTCTGGAGAAGAAAAGGCCTTCTCACGCTTGCAAGGTTGGCAGACTTGGACTATGCCACATTAACAGAGGGGCAATGAGTTTTAGCCGTGACTCATCTACTCAAGTCACCGACCACCGGATGTCAAAGCACTTGAATGTAAGGACTGTCGGGTTTTGTGGCCCAGCCAGAATGGTGCATGGAATAAAAGCCATCCTAATAGAGGCTTAAATCTAAGCGGAGGTCATTTTTCTTATTCAGAAGCTTTCAGGAGCTCTTTTCAGTCTGGGAATAACTCACCACCGGGCCAGGAATTCCTCGAAGGCCATCAGGGCCAGGCTTCCCTGGCGCTCCTTGAGGGCCAACTGGCCCCGTCTTCCCAGGGGGTCCTTCCAAACCAGCTTCACCCTGAGGACAAGAGACAAAGTGATGTAGCATTCAACAGGCCACCAATTTATTTTCCACATAGTCTAATGACAGCTAAATGGACCCCATGTCATGGAGGAACTCCCTCCCTATGGACTTTTTAAAAACATATTTCCACTAGCTGCTCTTCGTGCTTTGCTTTGTGTACCCACTGAATGTCACACCTCAAAATGCCAGTATTTTTACCCTTTTCTGCTGGTTTGCTGACCCACATGAGTCATGCGCTAAACTCTTTGGGGCAGAACGCATCATTTTGTTCTGGGTTGTTCAATGCCTGTTACAGCTGGGTTTCGAGTCACGGCAGAAGCTCCTGGATGCTACCAAAGCGCAGTTAAAATCATAAGGCCGTAACTTGCAGCACCGTTTGGAAAACTGCTCTAAATTTGGCTCTGCATTGTTATTGCAACAATCCTTGTCATGATAATGTCATGTTTGCTTTATGATATTATACAACCCTGCATGCACGGAGCTATTTCCAGAACAGCCAACTACAGCGCGTGGAACTTGATACCCCAAACCCCATGTTCTCCGGCCTTTTGCAAAGTCATAATTATCTCAGTGGAGTTTGTTAAATGATGAAACAAGCATTTAAAAGAGGAGTGAACATAAACATCTGCATCTGTGGCTCATAGCCCCATATTTTAACTTTCCTATTGGTTGAAACAAAGTGAATTTGACATCCTGGTCTTTTAACACTGGATTTTATGAGGTATGCTGAACACTAGACTGTGGAAGGCATCTCTAAGGACCTTGCTCAAATAAGTTCACCCCTTACCTTAGCTCCTTTCTCTCCCTGTCTTCCTTCAGGACCTGCTGGGCCAGGTGGACCCTATGAACATGAAGCAGAAGCATTGCAATGTTAGTTCACAAGTAACCTGGAGTATCTGCAGTGGGGGGGTACATAGACAGATACTGCACGGAGAAAAATAGTGCCTTGATCTCAACTTGCAAATGAATTAAAAAAATAATTCCCTTATAAATTAGCGCTCTTCACCCCTATCCAGATTTGGCAAGAAATACTGAATAAAGGAAAGGTGAGGCAAATCTTTTCTCACTTTTTTGGGGGGGAACCAAAGATCTGAAAGGCCTTGCAAATGAGTGGGTATCTTTTCCCTAATCTTCATGGGCTTTTGATGGGGTCCTAAACTTCTTACAACAGTGCCAACAACCTATTGCATTTCAATGGGCAATGGGCAGATTTACGTCATCTCTTAGTAATTCTAAGGGATAACCGAGGACCAGAACTTTATCCATCACTGACACAATGCAGCTGGCTTTTTCAGCATTTGCACTACACGAGGACTGAGCTATGACATCCTATACATAAATGTGACAATATTATAAGGTTCATGTTTTATCAGATTGACAAATGTAGCTATAAAAAGCAGGTGATCCCATTTGATCAGAACTTAAAAAAAATAATTGTTTGGGTAAGGCCTGCTGGAATTAAAAGAAAAATAACAGTCCCTACTTCATGTACCTAACCAAAGTGTACATATATGTCCAAAGATTAGCTTACCCTTTTCCCAGGTGGACCAGATGGGCCAGGTTCTCCAGTCGGACCAGGAGATCCCTAGGTTTCATGTGGAAAAAATACAATCCATGACATACCAAAGAAACACAACAGATAAGTAACATATAATCAGCCCGACTCCAGCCCGCATTAGCATTAGGAATAGAGGCATTGTACAAGTTCTGTTCACTCGTTGGAGATGAAGTTGGTATTTCCTTTCATCACCCCGTTCCCATCATGCAGGCAAGGTAAGATACATTTCAAACATACTTAACCGTTGACATTTATTCCTGAGGGCTGCAGTGTATTATTGCAGCTGGGTTTATAAGTAGAGGCAGCACAGGAGCTTAGCCTTGATGGAAGCTGGGTTTATAGCTGCTGGTTGTCTCTCTGGAAATCTCCCCCTATATGTGTTCCTATATTTCTAGTAGCCTGGGCAAAGATTAGGCCTAGGAATTGAACCTGTGGAAGCTGCTCCAAATACATAATAGATCACGTTTATCTGAGTGTACTCACAGTCTGACCAGGTTCACCATCATCACCTTTGTCACCTGTGGGACCATCTTGACCCTAGGAGAAGAAGCAAGGTTTATTTACTATGTGTTTCTCTTTTTCCTGTTCCAGGTCAAAGCGGTCCATCCTAACAGCATCACCAAGAGCAAAGGGCAAATGCAGTGAATGCACATGCAACTCCGCCGTCTTTATAAGAGCGGGACTAAGTCATGCTACTTGAAAATTTTCACAGAAAACGCCAGCAAATACAAACTCTTAGGCTAGGAAAAAACATTGCACTTGCTCCTGAACACACTGTGCCTATGTTTGTCCCAGAACAGAAATATCCTGGGATTGGCATGTACACACATTGCCTTCTAATCAGGGCTTAGTGAGTGGTTGAATGCACTGCTGCTTTTCTGCCATGGATGCAGGGATGCAATCCTGGGACCACCATTCAGATGCGCTTTGCAACGTCCCAGGATAAATTGCTAACACTTCTTATCCCATAAACCTTTTTAGGATTTATCCCAGGACAATGGGCGTAGATGTTTGAATAGCTGTACTTTGTCCTGGGATAAAATGCTTTATCTTGGGACAAATGTGACATTTGTTTGCAGCCCTACTGACATAAGTATTTTTTCGAAGATTTGGAGGACAGCAAAACCGATGAATGCCATCATTGCCCAGTGTTATATGTAAGTCAGAAAAACAGCATTGGTAGAAATTTCCACTCCTTCTATTGCAAGAGAGGAAAAACCAATTCCAGCACTTCTGCTGGTGGTGGTAGGACAAGACTTGGAAGTATTTCATAGGGTAACAGTAGAGGAAGCAAAGATCATTTCCACAAGATGGGTACTTACAGCTGGGCCAGGTTCTCCAGGAGGGCCAGGGTCACCAGGAAAACCAACCGGACCCTGCAAAGGAAAGAGAGAGGTTTCCTAAGGTCAATTCTGCTACTGCAAAACAGCCCAAAATCATTAGCCTGAACACAGAAATAGCCACTGTACACAGCCAAGTCTTGAGCCCCAGAGCTGAGACATACTTAAAGTTCAGCTCCATGAAGCTCAATGGAATATAAATCTTGAGATTTGATCAATGCAATCAATACCAGCCTGGAGAAAAGCTCCTGAGAGTCAATGCTCAATGTTTGTTTCACTCCATTATGTTCAGAGGGGAAAGTCAAAGAAATTCTCCGCAATTTTAAGAAGTTCAGATCTGGACGTTTTCATCTGGTTCTTGATAGAGATGAAGGAGGGGTCATCTTTGAAATTTGGATTCGGACATGAACTCTTAACCAAGTGTGGGGAGGGGCTGCATTTGGGGGTTGAGCACTGGTTGCCGGCAGTAGCTTGCAGCGTACAGGCAGGACATGATGAAAGTCAGCTCTCAATTACAATTTAATTACATCGAAGTAAATCAGCGCTGACCCAACGAAGCAAAAAGGCAACTCAGCTTAACACCAGCCGATGATCTCACCCTTTGGGCACAGTATTTTTCACTCAGGGGGCATCACACAACATGTAAGCATTCGAGTGCATTGCTCTCCTTCCCAGCCAATGTCTAGTGCATATTTCAATTGATCCCTGGGATAATATTCAGACAGTAGGCATCGACCAATAGCACGCTATTCCAAAGGCCCATCTGCTCAGACAGATGACTAACTCCCCCGCTTCCTTTATTATTTCATGACATCTTTGCTTATCATGGAGCAAATTTCTTCAGCCAATGAAATTAAAAATAATAAAAAAATTGGGCAAGAAAAATGCTGCTCAAAGCGGTGTAGTTCCACAGATTTCAATGGAGCTTTGACAGTTTACATCAGCTAAGCATCTGGCTCTAGATGTACAAAGCCCACAACACAATCATGCTGTAAAGAAAACTGATCTCTAATAAACACGTTGTCCTACACAGTTCCTTCCTGGGCAGAGGGCCACTCAACGTCTTATGCACTGCTCAAGTGTTAAAAATAAGCTGTATGGGCAAGGTCCTCATATCAAACCTGCAAGCAGAGATAAATTTCACCCGAATGTGAGGAGATTGGTTCATTTTGCATTAGGTTAAACTACTATTAACTGCAGCTTTTCCTCACAATAATCACCAAAGGAATTGGTTTGCACCGTTTAAAGGTATGGCTCATTTGACTTAAATCACCTAAAACGCCCTGAGCATCTTTTGCACGCAGCCACCCCAAAATAATCCTCTGTTTAGCAAGAGGAGGGCACTATTCCAACAAGACACATTACAGTACTTACAGGGCTACCTTTGGGACCGTCATCACCCGGTGGACCTTTGGGGCCAGGAGGACCGGCAGCACCAGAGGGGCCTGCTTCTCCCTTCTCACCTCTTTCTCCCTTAGGACCCTGTAAGGAAAAATGAGATCTCTTTGTTATCCAGAGAACAGCAACGCTGGCATTCGTGCATTTAATTTTATGCATTCTCCAAAGAGACCCTCTCCTCCAAATCCTTCAAAGGCATTCAATAGCACCTGTGTTGTTCTTATTATGGCATGGACAATGTATAGTAAAGAATGACAAGCTTTTATGTAACCATACCATAGCATGGCAATGCCAGCCTGCTGTCGGCTGCAGCATTTAGCAGTCTGCTCTGCCTCCTGAGGTCCAGAGCCCTTCCTTCCAAAGCAGAAGACAGATTTCAGGCCCTGCAGCTCCCATCTACAGCCTTATATAACATTGGCACTTACTCTACAGAGCCCCCTACTAAGCCTCCAGCTCCCCCAGGCTATGATGAGTTCATGAACTGTTTTGGTGGGACTACATCTGCATTTGTCTTTAAAATGCAAAAATGTTTTGTCCAGCTTTCCTGAGGGAGCCACTGCAAAACACATCGTCCAAACACAGAAGGTCTGCCAGCCTGCTGAAGCAGTTCAGACACGTAGAGTCGAATTCATGTTATGGAGATCCACAACCATATGGCTACCCTGACCCAGCAGTTTCATTAAGTTGCAAATCCTGTTCCATTTTGGATAAAGTCAAAGTAGGTATCTATTTAGAGACCACAACATCTCACTTACCAGAGGGCCACCTTCTCCAGGAAGACCAGGCTCACCAGATTCACCAGGCTCACCCTATGAATTGGGAAAAATATTATGATTTTCTCACTATTGCTAGCACACCATGAAGTGTGTTTCTATTTAGTTCAAAGCAGGCATTCACTTCCTGTAGTGGGGAAATTATAGCTGGTCATACAAATGAACAAAAGCTAACTTCTTGCAAACTTTTGGTTGGGAATTTTTTGACTAAAACATTCAAATAGCTCAAGTTAAAATATCAGGTATAATCAATACCACTCTTTTACTATATGGGCCTAAGCTCACTGAAGGCTAAGCTCAGAAAGATGCTGAGTGCTCTGGTGAGGTGCTAGCCACCTTCTGTTCCCACTGCCAGCAGGAGCGGAGGATGTTCAACATCTCAATAACGTGTTGAGTATAATTAAGAAGCAATCACAACACCAACATGTATGGGCAGCTGAATTTTCACTGCCTTTTGCAAAGGAGGAAAAAAATATATTCACGGCAGATAGAAGCTGCCTTCTGTAAAAGGCACCTACTTATTTGTACATCAAGTGCATGCATCATGTCACTGACGGTGCAATCTTCCCCACTCAGCCTTGCCTGTCTCCATTAAGTGGCCCTATTAGCGGAAGCGTAGGTCAGTCTCAAGGACAATTATTCCCTTGGATATCTCAACAGGGCCAACAGAAACAGCAGCTGTCCTGGCAGTTCGTGGACACTTATTCACCTGCTCTTCTCCATCAAAACTCATTTCACCGAGAGGGTCAGTCTTCAGATGGTAAGAGCATCCAGCAAGGGACAGAGTTTTTCATCTTCCCCCCCGCTTTCTAATTGAAACTGGTCTCTTAATAGAGAACTTTGGCTTGTTAACAGAGTCCTTGGTAATGCTAGTACCACGTGGCAATCCTGTTTCCATTGGAGTCATCGAAAACTTCCCTCTGACTCTAAGGAGAGCCCAATCAGACCTGCTCAATGTGCTTTACCTTTTCTCCCACGGCCCCAGGGTTTCCTATTCCACCAGGTGGACCTTGTGGACCATCAGCTCCTGGGGATCCGGAAGGACCTCTTGGCCCAGGTGGACCTGGCGGGCCCTATAAATAGGGGGAGACATATTTAGATAACAAGAAGGAAAAAAACCCCAAACCATGTGGACTAGATGCCAAAGCTAGCACTGGAGTTAAGGGAAGATCTAGGCATCACTCACCATTTGTCCAACATCACCCGTCTCTCCCTTCTCACCAGGTGGCCCAGGCAAGCCCTATAGGAACATAATCAGAGGGGATATGTTCAGTGGGAAACATCACAAGAGCAACTGAGTAACTCAAAACCCCATATACCCCATAGCACTGGGAATTACCTGCAAACCCACTGGGCCTGGGGGACCAGGGAAACCTCTTGGGCCTTCATCACCTTTCTGACCAAACAGGCCTTGTTGTCCTCTAGGACCTGGTTCACCATCAGCTCCCTAGAGAGACAGTTTAACACGATTTAAACAGAAATACATATTATATCCAGGGTCCCTATTCCCACCTCTCACTGCAGTCAGTGTCTGACCTCCCGCTGATGCAAAGACCAGAGGCTGGATCGATATTAAATCTTATGTTTGTAGTATTTTTCATGGCTAGCTTATAGGGAAAATATGGTAATTAATAACGGCAACAATACTCACAGCTGGACCTGGTTGACCAATTGGACCTTGAGGCCCTGTAGGACCTGGTGGACCCTGTTAAGAAACAGATGTTCAATATGTAAGTTTATAGTTCCATCAACAATGCCAAATAACCATTTCCTGATCCCCCCCCACAAATGACACGGTTGCAAAATGGTCACAGGGTCTCACTAACGCTGCAGAGGCATGAATTCCAGCTTCCTTCCCGACTTGTGCCAAAGACTGTCCCCAACTCACCCAGCTGTAAGGGGCTGCCTGGTCAGTCAAGCGGAGAAGTCAAAGGCTAATGCTAGCCACATCACTCCCTTGACTGCCGCCGCATATTGAAACTGGTGTAGCTTACCCTCCAAAGGTCAATGAGTCCCTACATTTGAGTGAACCTTTGCCCAGTCTTATAGTCCCACCAGGAGAGATGCTCCCCAAGACATGGCCTCGGAGATGCCCAAACCAACTGTGAAATGCAAAAAAAGGCTTTTCCTGTATAATGCAATTCGAACTTACCTGTTCGCCTTTGTCACCCTTGCTTCCTTTCTGGCCAGGTTCTCCAATCTCACCCTGTTGGATATGAAAATATATAGTTCATTCATACCACTCAGTAAGCACTTGCATACCTCAAACACCATGCTCTCCAGTCACCTAGCTGTCAAATACCGTGTTCTCCAATAACCTAGCATTTTGGGACCTCGACCAGTAGAAGTCAACTTCCCACAGGCATTTTGATATAGCTGATTATATTATATTCGATATAATTGAGTTATAGTCTGACATAATGGTATGACTTCGCTGATGACAACTTCTCTCAACTGCTGGTAGGTACTGAAAATATTGCACCAGTCTTGCTAGCAGAGAAAGCGAGAATGAAGGGAGTATCCCTGCTTATCAACTTTAAATACCCTTATCTCCAAAAGGGTTTGTTGTTGTAGGTTTTGGGGAAAATGCACAACCCCCCCCCAATAACTGGGGCAATGGCACATGGGATAGGCCCAGAAGGGTTACCGACTGGAGCACGGTAAGTAATTTTGTTGACGATGCACAACAAGGAAAATAATCTATGCAATTCTCTCTCAGTTCTTCCGGCTTCACGGGGCTAACAGGATTGCAAAAGTAGGAAAAGCTAACTTGCACCACTAAATGGAGCCGCTCCAATTCTGACCTCACACCAGCAGCAGGTCTGCTGAAAGGGAAAAGGGCTTTTTACATTGCTGCTGATCCAAGCGGAGCCTTCTCTTACCTTATCTCCATCCTCTCCTGGTGGACCAACAGGGCCTGCGGGACCTGGGAGCCCGATTGGGCCTTGAATGCCATCACGACCAGCTGGACCTTGAGGTCCTTTCTCGCCCTGGAGGTGCAATAAGCATGCACGTTGGACAGTGCTCTTTTTCATTTCCCAACTCAAGTATACAGTCTCATTAATGTCATCATTACTTATCATCTGCCAGTGGTTTCTGATATCATATGAGAGCACACAATACAACTGGTATCTGGTAGACGGTTTATAACTTGCTGGTGCTCGCTGTCAGAACCCAGCCACAATTTCCATCTCAAAAGAAAAAAGAAAGCAAAAAAGGGGGGGGGGGGGAAAGCCTGACAGCAAGTATCTGAATTATTGTTGCAATTCCGAACCATAATAGCATCATTATTTTGGATCCCAATTTATCTGCTTGTCTTTTTCTCTGGATGATGAACAAAACTGCAACGCATTTTGATTGCCATGATCTGATTCTTATCAACTCTCACTCTAGCCAATTAGTAGGAAATGCTGGTTCTCTCTATGGTAAGGTATACTTTCTTTCTCTGACTACTCCATATCACAGTCGGTTTCTTAAGGAGACTGACCTCTCATCTGTATTTCCTGAGCAATTAAGCATATCTTAAGTGGAGAAGGCAACCTCTGCTGGCTTCCACCTTCCAACTTCCTTGTATTCCTAGGACTGTGTCTGCACTTGCATTTGCCTTTGTTTATATGAGCTGAATGGCTGATGTTTTTTCCCGGTTCCCTAGCACATACTTTAATTGTATCTGAATCCTGGGTGCCCTGTTGTAAATGATTAGATGCCTGATAAATTGCCTATTCATCTGTCCAATAACACATCATACATATACCCTGTTGTACAGATGTTCATAAAGCTGTTTCAAGAGGAAATTCTTGCCTCAGGACTAGCAGCTATAGCTTTCAATAAACCACCAAATGCAGAATGCAGTGGGGAAAACACACCTTTAATAACACAAATCAATCAACATAAATGTCCTAGCTCAGTCTGAAATCACCGAGACCAGTATTTGGCCATTTCCAGGGATTTGAGGCTGAATGTGATGTGTGTGATTCAAAAAATCGAAGTCAGTGACATGCATCCCCGACAACAGGCCGGGCAGGATTTAGGCAAATGTGCTTCTTCTGTGAGAGATGCAGAGCTGTGCTTTAAAATATATATATATAGAGAGAGAGACAGAGACAGATAGAGAGAGAGAGATCTATATCTATATCTATATAGATATCAGTATCTATATCTATAGATATCGATATCGATATCTATATATAGATATAGCTATATAAAGAAACATCTCACTATACTGATGGCATGATACAATATATTCCCACAGAGTAAAGGACTGCGGGAAACAGCTAGATGCATTCACTCACCCACCCATCTATCTACTTCGACTCATAAAATGAAGTCCATTAGCACAGCAAGATCTGAGCAAATTCCCTGGTTTTTTTTCCCCTCCTTATTCTGAGGTCCAGTTAACAAGTCATACTTCAGTGTTTGCCTCTGCCATTAACCCAGACTGCTCTAAACAGACTCTTCCCATTCTCTGCTATTATCGATATATTTATATTGCATCAGTTCCCACAGGCACCACTCAGGATGGCCAGGTCCACACATGCTGAAGGCTGCACATACACGTAAGCGGCAAGCTTTGCTAGGCAAGAACAGCAGAAGAAGCACTGCAGGGTTTTCTGGAAGTGGATAGTTAATCCAAAAACAGATTTTAGTTAGCCTTATAGCTAGCGAGTTTTTCCAAAGAGGCATGACAGTATCATAATCCCATTTTATCCTCCTGAATATGATGTGACATGTCATAGCTTTGGGGTGAATCTACTATAGGGAGGTGTCTGCAGCTGACCCACTGTCTTTTAGCATGGCAAAGCATTTGCATTCAAGGAAGCTTTCTGAGCATCTAAGAACAACCTAAGGCTGATGGGAAGAAGAATTGCTTTCCTAGACAGTAGAGCTAAGGAGTTGTACTTCTTTCTTTGCCAGGAGTTTTGCAATTAAACTGACAGTTGTGACTTTTCTTTGCCTAATTACAATGCCCCTTTTTATAAAGGTGATTTAGGCTGTGGACAGATGTAATAATAAATAGTTAACCGGTGTAGAGGCTAAGCGCTGCTTATGCTGGTACAGGGGGATAAAGAAATGGAAGAGCTGCAGCAGTTCAGTGTGACCCACAGTATATCAGTGTTATTTAAAACCAGTATAATTGTTTCATGTTTCCACCCCCTTGTTCTGCTGCATCCATTCTCCTTTAAGGACCATGAGCTCACACGCAGGTCCGGGTTTATGCACATGCAGTGTCACGGGCATATTAAAGCCACAACAACTTTATTTTTCTCATTTTTCTTTCAGTTTAGCCTCTACTAAAATGACTACTGTAGGTCTCAAAAGAGACAGAAATGCAACGACACAGGGGAAAGGAAGGCAAAAGGAGCAATCGGTACACATGAGATGCTGTGGTCTGGTTACTAGTGGTAGCCCCAAAGGTGAAATAAGCTGCCCATGAGCCTGTCCTGCGGTTGTTTTTCACTGAGAACCACTGTGACCTGTCATTTCTACCATCTTTTCCTGCTCCGAGGACCACTTCTCATTTCCTCAAGTCATTTCTAGCCCTAGGTATATACATGCTCTGTAGCACAGATGTTCAAAACAGGGTTGCAGGATTGCATTTTGACTGCAGGGCTCACCTGTTCAATGTGGTGAAGAGCGAGAGGGAGACAGCATATGCAATGAAAACACACTGATCTAAGTGAATAAAGTATGGCACTATAGGAGGAGTGTTTGCTGTTCTTTTCTGCCCTGTACTTTTCCAGCTCACTTATCCCTATGTATAGCCTTGATGGTGGCTGCTTCACTGCCTGGGCTCACACTGGCATGTTTTCTCAGCACCCACGCACAAGATGTTGAAGGAAGAAGCTGTGAAGGCAGCGGAGAGGAGAAAACATCTCGACTTTCATCTTAAACTATCTAGAGCTGAGTCATCCTGGTATCCATGTACCTCCCCTCCTCCTGGCACCAGGCACGAGGAATATCAAAAGAATAATACTCACCGGCTCCATGAAAAGACAATTTAACTGAAAGCAACACTGCAGAAACCTTGCCCTAACCTACAGGAACAGGGCTGAGAATCACTGGAGTAGAAATTCCCTCTGTTAGATTTCCCTTCTTAAAATTGCCATATTTATAGGGGAACTAGAGGACTTGGGTACCTTGGGAGATGGGGTTCAGTGGCCCACGGACAGCCCGATGAACTCACCTTCAGTTGTGCGTGCCGCATAATTTTCACACGCACACAAAGCATTTTCTAACTCCCCCCACACTGAATACGTAGATGTGTTTCACCCGTTGCCACCCACCTGGATGCAAAGGACTTACCGGAGCACCCTTTTCGCCAGCAGGTCCTGGGGGGCCTTGGGGTCCGGGCCGTCCTGGCAAACCGATGGGGCCAGCTGCACCAGCAGGACCTCTCTCACCAGGAGAACCCTGTTGGGGGGACATGGGAGGAAAGGCATCATGTGCATGTAAAATGATGGCGGGAGATCGGACCGCAAAATTAGGCTGGAGGAAACACCTGAAGTGTAAACGTCAGTATTTAAGAGAGTGCAATGAGACGGGGCACTGTCAGGTACCAACTCTGCACCGTGAACCCAAGGGATCTTGTAGACTCTTCTTGTAACTAAACCCCAGCGAACAACTGAGTTCGTCTCTAGATGGTGCAGGAACTCGGTTATCAGAGCTTGAAAACAGAAGCACCTGCCATTTCATCACTAAATTAAGCAAAAAGGGTTTGATGATGATTGTCGTCTTCCAGAAGACAATTCAGCTCTGCTGAATGAGAAATCCCAACATGCAGTGGGCACAGCTAGTTATTTAGAAGTAAAAAGCCCAGATCCCCCATTGCAAATGCCCGAGACATCCAGTCCCCTTGCTCATCAGATGTTTTCTTGACTAGCACGCTCCCACACAGAGCTACTGCCTGCATGTCAGGTAAAATAAAAGGATGCCCACATATGTAGCCATTAACACCAACATGGAATAATGGCTGTTAAACAACTTCTAGTTTTCTGTAGTTTCTTATTAGGCCTGCAAACGTATTACATGGTGCCACGCAAAGGCTTGGAGCTAAAACTTACCGCTGGGCCTGGGGGACCTGGAGGACCTTCGTTGCCTTTCAGCCCTAGAGCTCCCTAGAAGCAAAGCAAAAGAGAAGAAAAAGAGCATCATTCTCAAAGAGCACATGGTAGTATATCTTTATCTTACATCACATGGCATTATGTACCTCATTAATTCAATGAGAAGGGTAATGGGGGCTTTAACTTACAATGGGGCCAGGGAGACCTCTCTCCCCAGGGAAGCCTCTTAATCCAGGCGGTCCATCTTTTCCTGGAAGGCCAGCGGGACCTGGGTCACCCTGAAATGAAAAGTGTTCATTCTTTTAAACTTTGCAATCAGCAAGAACACAAGGTTTTTCCACCAGGTTCTCAATGCAGACACTCTTATTGGGACTCGCAAGTCTCTGTTTCTTCTCTGAAACTTCTCCCTTCATCCAGCCAGGCTTGGATCTACATAAGAGGCCCCATACACCGCATTAGCCAAGGGTAACTTGTCATCTTAACTGCTTGCTCAACTAGAAAACCTTAAACTCCACAGGAGATACTGATGAAGGGGGATCTCTGGCAAAAAAAAGAAAAAAAAAGAAACCCCTTTATACAACGTGGATGGAGTGGCATCATTCAAATCCAGGTCTGGGTCTCGGTTTTGGAGGTCTTATCTCCCAAAGTTTAGACAATATGTAGATCTCTGGCTCTGGTTCCGCTCGTTATCAAGAGAGTTGTTAATTGAGGAATACTGATCCAACATTTAGGGGACTGGGACAATTCAGGTTTGCGGTTCCTGCTTCAGGTTACATACAGGTGGAAATGCCACCCCATGTAAAGGCAGGGATTTGCTCACAAGAGGGACAGCCTTAGTTAAGTCACTGCTTGATGTGCAAATCGTAATACCCGTCACCCCCAACTTGCAATCAGTCTGTTATGGGTATGGGCTCCCAGACTGTCCCTCAGGTCAATGGCAGGCACAAATTATACCTGCAAATTGGGGGTGGGGGAACAGACACTTGGCATTATCCACTCAACTCCCAGCAGATCACTCAGAGGTCATCAAACAGATGCAGGTACCTCCATTTCTAACTGGAACCAGCCCTCTCTTCCACCCTTGCGCCTTGACCATCATCTCTCAACACAGACCTGAGCTCTGGATGGCATAGGAGTCAGGAGACATGTGCCAGCCACATACCTTGGTCCCTTCCTTTCCAGTGAGTCCAGGAAGCCCCTGTTCACCTGGCGGACCAGGTGGGCCTGGATGTCCACGCTCACCCATCGGACCCGTCTCACCAGTAGGACCCTAAGAAAATCAGGGGGACACAAGGAAGGTGTTCAAAGCCAGTGAAACAAGCAATGAGAGGAGTGAATACAAATCTGTTCACACAGTGCTGAGGTCCCAAGATGACGGGTTGTCTAGCACATCAGAAAATGTGAATGAGACCTTTGAAAATCTAGACAGCGGTTGCTGAGAAGCAGTGTGATCTTTGACAGCAGGCTGATGAACAGAGATCAGCATGCCCCTAAGTGTACCCGTCCAGAGCTAAGGAAGAGGGCTGAACACTTTCGAGTGAGGAAGTAATATAAGACGGCAGCTAGCTGTGCTTCCAAAGGAGACGGGCAACTCCAGAGCCCAAAAAGAGACCTCTTTCTTTTAGCAACAGACATAAGTCTGGAGGAGTCCTTTCCACCAGAAGCTGGGATGCTTTGGACTGTTATGGATATTAGTCGCCCAACGTCCACCTAGGAGATGTAAGGATGCTGGGTCTGGGCACAGGGCCTTGCCTCTACATCATCACATCCAGGAGCATTGGAAGCACGAAGCAGGGCCAGGATGACAAGCCCATCGGGTCCAAGCACCCAGGCTGTCTTCACCATAACATTTGTTAGGGCTGCACAATTCTCCCGAAGACCCTCTGCATGAAAGGAACTGGAGGAAAACATTTCTCATTTCCAGTGCCCATGTACTCAAAAAGGCGTTCAATGAAATCATGGCTAGCTCCGCTGCTGGAGCAGTCTGTGGCGTTCCTCGTATTGGGCACACACGACAGGTCTTCCCTTAGGCACCCTCAGATGCAGAGGAGATCTTGGAGAACGGAGCCCTTGAGCGACCAGTCATGATCTGTTCACGGGGATGATCCGCTACAATATTGATCTGCCTGGCAGGTGTAAGCCAGAGGTGCACTGTGGTTACCAATGCACCAGGACCA
>NW_005842332.1:929278-963519 GCF_000455745.1 Alligator sinensis | reverse complement strand
CTCTTCCTCACTTGGGGGTATTGCATATGCCATGGTGCTGTTCATTAGCACCTGTAATATGGTACCCTGCAAAAAACTATGCCCGTTAATTGGACTGATCTCAGCTTTAGGAACAAAACAAAGACTAAAAGGACCAAGTGATATATTTGCTGCCTGTCTTGTTAGGAAGAGGAGGGCAAAATGGCATCCCTTGAGGAACCAACATGTCTGTGTGGCATCTGCTGGCATCATACAATGATCTCAGCCTATTGTACAAGGAGCACAGGCACAGTCTGAAGATTTGCACTGTGCAGGTGGTCCATCACATTGCCACTGGTTTCACGAGGACCTGGGGGACAGTTGCAGCCATCCTGGCCTTTTCTGCCTTTGGCTACAAGACATCAGATGTTGTGCAAGACATGGGTGTTTCCCAGGGGGACATCGCTGTCGAACAAGAGTCTCGTTCTAGGTGCGTATGAGCACTGGAAGTGAAATACTTGTGGGCAAGCACTTGGGGACGAACAAACTAATTATTCTGGAATTTCTGTCTGCTGGTACAATCTGATTTTGGACAGAAAAAAAGTCACTTTTGGTAAACAATCTTGCAACTACAGTATTTGAGAACATGTGAACCACATAGAATTACACATCTAAGAGGAAAGAACCATCGAATTTTATATCTCATGATATATTAGAAGGTGACAATTATAGGTTCAATGGTTCAATAATGACGCCCTCTTTCTGCAGGCTACACTATATTTGCAGAGCTCAATATAGTTGGCATAAAGTCTGCTTTCAAAGTATGCATGCATTTGCCTTGTAATACAGAATTTACACTGCCGTCAATTTGAAAGGATAACTTGATTACTGTGTAATTAAACAGTGAATAACTCACATATAAATCAGTCCCCCTTCAATCGAAAACCTTTGCAATAAAAAAAGCTTGTTCACATAATGCAGTTTTTATTTGTACAGGAAGCTGCACAGAGTTTGGCTGGGACTGAAAAGGTTTGGTAGCATCTGGCGATAGTCTAAAACTACATTAAAGAACATTTCCCCAGAAAGTAAAGCAATTTAACAGCAATGTTGCTTCAAATCCATCTTGCCATGGAACATATCAGTCCCTTCTGCAGCCATTCAACATTGCTTTTAAAGCAACTCAAAGTCTTGCAGTAAAATAATATGCAAGTATTAGGTATCCAGTTGTAGCCGTATTGGTCTAGAGGAAAAGGCAATCAGGAGGTGAGCGGCTCCACACCAGCTATGAACTGCTAGCCCAGAGGAGTTTTCCATCTATTGACTCCTCTGTGAAATCCTATGAAATATGAACTTGCATTTCTACCCAGGGGAACTTTTACAATCTTTTCTCCAAAGCCTGATAAAGGGTGTTTGTGCCCAAAAGCTTGCAATTAAAGAATTTTTTGTTGCAAAAATCTAGTTGGTCTAATAAAAGAGATCATCTCTACTACGAGTCCTGAATGCAAGTAGTATAAACTTGTGATGAGACACCCAACAGGCCAAATTTTGCAACCGATTCTCCTCTTACACCATTTTGACGCCAATATTACTGCATTAACTTCCTTAATTCCTGATTTACTTCAGGGTTAGTGAAATCCCAGTCAGTCCTGCTGCTCCCAGCTTCACAGCAAATCTGAAGTGACTTCACTGAGCAGAAGGGAAAGATGATTTATTCAGCCCTTTGATTTCAAGGGCAGTTTTATCTTAGTGCTGTATCCTGAGAGATGCTGAAAGGTGCCTTTGACAGGCTGGGTCTCTGAGGAGAGATACGGGAGTAAAATTCAATCCAAAATGAAGCGAAAGAGATTTTGGGTGTTCACAACCATTTCCAGCCAGGGTTTACAAAGAGGTCAAATTCTCATGGATGTGGCCAGAGATCCTTTTGAAACCGCTAGTCTATTCATTCTCCCAGAAGCTTAGCTAAACTAGGCAGTCTCCGGCACTTCCAAATCAACTGGGATATGTAGGTAGGATTAAGCAGTGCAGGAAGGCAGTGGCTTACTTACCTGAGGGCCAACAACCCCTGGAGGACCTGGAGGTCCTGTCTTGCCTTGGAAACCCTGTTTTGAAAAGAAAAAGAAGAATACATGGTGCTTAGCCATGAGACACATGAAGGCATACAATCCTAGCATTCTGCTTGACTGCCTCTCCTCTGTTAAAACTTATCGTCAGTTAGGAAGGATGGAGAAAACTAAGGACAATAAAAGGAAGAAATCGAGCAGACATATCCCAGGAGATGGCATATACCTTTCTATTAATTCACAGAGCCATAATTGGAAAAAAGATCAGCAAACCCTTTCAAGTAGAGCTGTGATTTCCATGGGCTCAGGAAACGAGCCATTTCTAAGAGGTTGATCAGGTCCTCAGCTGGGAGAACTCGGCACAACTCTGTTATTTCAACAGAGCTGCTGTGATTTATCCGCTTTGAGGATCTGACCGTATTATATTTATAAACACTTTTCACACTCATGAAATCGGTGAGACTGGAGGAGATAGTGAAGAAAATTATGACTTTATCTTGGCTAGTAATACAATTTGGGATTATTAAAGATGGGGAAGTCTTAAAACCTAATTCCCTTTTCCTCCACCTTGTGCTGTTATAGTTTTCATTTTGTGCTCTGCTCAGCACATGAGCTTTGAGACTAATCTGCTGTCTTTCCCTTTCTCGTGCAGTCAGTTTGACTTGCCGCTTTCCCAGAAGTGGCACAAGGATACCGTATTTGTTTGAGTTTCCAAATTGTATTCAGTGTTTCATCACCATTTGTTGGGAACAATTATGCACGCATTTCTGTTTGCAGCAGTTTGAAACAATGCTTGCAAATTTAGTGGTGCCAATTTGAGCTGTTTCACAGGGTCTCTCTAAAGATGGAGCAGTCTCCTCTCCTGTCAGGCTCACTCATTCAGAAGTGCTCTTGATCTCTATCTAAATTATGGGTTGTACAGGTGGAAAATAGCAAGCTCGCAAAACGTGAAGGCTGCTGCTTGGCAAAATTACTTCCCTTCACCCAAGAGCATGCTACAGCTCTTTTCTGAGATGTGCCTTCCAGAACTCCTAGTGCAAATGACTGCACTATGTACACTGTGTGTGCACATGTGCATGTGTGTGCATGTGCATGCATGCTTGTGCATGTGTGTGTGTCCCCTATTGCCTTCAATGGGTATAGCTATGACTGACAGCAAAATTTGTACACTATTCCTTAGAGGGCAACACTATTCGCTGTACTGTCACCAAATTTGCCTGAGTTTTATTGCCATTCATTCTGTAATCTAGTATGCTTGAAAAATATCATTTCGAAGTGCCAGTGCTATACCATGCTAGAAAGCTATTTAATATCACTTTGCTGGGTTGTTGGTTGTAGCCGCGTTGGTTTAAGGACATAGGCAGACAAGGTTCTTTGGGCCGATGCGATATCTTTTATTAGAGCAACCGAGTAGCTGGAAAAAAGTTCTTTGCAAGCTTTCCGGTGCAATCACCCTTCTGCAGGCATAGGAAAGCTTGCAAAGAACTTTTTAAACTATTCAGTTGGTCTAATAAAAGATATCACATCTACCTAAAGAGCCTTGCCTGCTTAAGATAACTTTGACATGCTTCCAGTTCATGAACTAAAAGGTGGAGCTGATGGAAAAATTGCAAACTTTTTTGTAAAAAGGTCACTTGCTTTTGGAAAATGCAAAATAATTCTTATCAGTTCTACAATGGAATTTGTTTTGAAGGAGGAGAAAGTTTTCTCCAGGTCTCTGCCAGAATCTCGAAGAAGATTCGGTATGGTTTTCCCTCACTTTAAACACCACCTTTTCATATATTTATTACTACTAATACTACTATATACTAATATATTTATTATAGCTACATGTCCAATGATACTTCAATGTCCCCAGTCTCTGCTGGATGGAAAGAAAAGTGAGATGTGCATCCTAAGTAAGGTTTCTTGCTTGCAAGTACATATGGCTATAAACATGATTCTACTCTGGATACAGTATTTGATATATTTTTCATTCACCCGCCTATGCTGTCTGATAAAAGCATAAGGTAACAGGATGAGAAATGGGAAGAAAAAAAGTAACTCAAATAATTTTAGTAATAAGGCACTGGCCAAGTATTTTAAAACTCATTTTGGAAATTTAAACACTCAAGCTGTCAGCTGAATAGAAAGAATCAATTGAAAGGCAGCAACAGCTGGAGTGCGAGTTATAAAATGGGTTTGCAAATATTTGTGTCTGTAGAAATACCATAAAAGTTCTGCAAAGTGTGTGTGTGTGTGTGTGTGTGCGCGCACACGTGCGTGCGTCTGGATAGTGGAGTTCACAGCGAATATTTATCCTCAAGGGTTTGTTCTAATCAAAGGTGGATTGAAATGCTTTCCTGGAAGTAATTGCCTAATAGGCAAATCATTAATGAAATAAATGAAGAAAATTATTACAAAATCCTTTTTAGAACAGAATAGTTGAAAGTCAATTCTTACTCCATTAACATGCCAGACTTAGAGTTTGCTTCTGCACTTTATTTGCAGCAGCTGACAACTCCAGAAGAAAGCAAAGCAAAAATTTCAGCCTTTAATTTTGAATTTAGGTGTCCCTGGCATCACTGATCATTCCAGGGAATGCCACATTCAGACACTGGCAGGTCAAAACCTTTCAATTCACCTTTACCTTAATCCTGATCTAAGAAGGTAGCTTTCATACTCTAAAATATGGTGTCATTGAAAAGCAAGTCTTATGGAGCCTAAGCAAATATATGGCACTGCATTGAACAGTGTTTGCACTGCTTTGCTTAGCAAATGCCAGGCAAGTTAATTATTTTTTTTCGGTGGTAAATCAAGGGAAAAATGCATAACATGCAAAAACTTTTTAATGCTTATCTGCCAGGGACAGCAGTGGAGAAAAAGTGCAAAGCTCAGTAGAGAAGGGTTTCATTTCTCCTGTAAGTGAAATACTGAAGGAACAACCAACTGTCTGCTAACATGCAGCATGCAGTGTGATGAAAACATAATAATTATAGCAAATGAGCTGGATCTTAATCAGCTGGGGGAAAAAGCACCCAAAATAAAAAAGCAAAACCAGAAAGTTACTAATTACGGCATGCAAAAATATACATGGGAAGAATGTACATTTTTGCGGTGGAACACCCTTTAAGCAAAATATCTTGGAGACAACAAACACACATCACCAGAGACATAAGACAGCCATATTGTCATACCTTCTGCATGCCACATCATTCTCCTTTGGTGAGAAACAATGATTACATCTGTGCAATAAAATCCTTTAAAACTGACAAAGCGATATGCAAACATAGAGAGAAAATATACAACAGGGTAACTAAGCAGCCAGGAGCTACCGAATTTGCAGCCACATTTGGCAGAACGTGTTGGTAGGACTTTGCATGGCCTGCTCCAGTAGCTTGAGATTAAAAGGCAGCATCAGTGCAGGCGCCATTCGTCCTGCTGCATTAATGCAGGTAGCAGTTTGCAAGCATGTCGCATACATGGGCACATACAGAAAACCTAGGTTGCAATCACATCCCTAAAAGTACTGGCTGCTACTAGCTTTCCGGTAGCTAGGGCATGCATTTTACTGGTGCATGGAAGTTCCCTAGCCAGTCACGTGATATATATTCGGTAGGAAATCACCGGTGTTTATACTCAACATTCACAAATAGGCACAGGTATTGAGGGAACTCGGACCGAGGAACTAACCACCGTGGGTTATGCCATTCCAAAAGTAATCAAAGAGAAAGAATGAATCTCATCTATAAAAGCCCTTCAAAGAGCTGACCCCAAAGAAACATAATACCATACCCCTCTAAAGGGACAAAGGCTAGAACAGGTCCCTTGAGTTATGGAGTCTATGACTTTGGAAGTTAAACTCCATTTTTCCACAAAAAAACCCCAGAGTGCCCACATTATGTCAGCTGCTGATGTTACTCAACTGATACAGAGTTGACCTTGTTCACTGCTCTGGAGTAAAGGTTAAGATACCCTGAGCAGAAGTCAATACTGACTTATCTGACCCTACAGCTCTTAAAGATCCCAATTTTCCGTAGTCCTAAAAACAAGTTAAGTGAATTTAAGACCTGAATGATCAGCTCCCCCCACCCCAACCTCCTCCCATCTCTCTTTGCTGGTGGATCTACTGTATGCAGCCCACCGAGACCAGTCTAGTCCACTGAACAGATGGAGAAGGAAACAGAGAGCCGTGGGAGTTGTGGCTTTCCTGGCAATCATCATTAGACTGGTCTGTCCCGCTCACAAGTGGGTTGATTCCCATAGACCTTTCCATGGAGCTGAAGAAACACAAACCGCTGGAGAAAGACAAATGTGGCAACATCTCCTCAGCTACACAGCAGGGTTTAGAAGAACCAACCAGCGAGACAAGACTCAGGACTAATGATCTACCCAAGGTTTTTGGCTACTTACAGTTTCACCTCTCTGTCCGGGGTGACCAGGCAATCCATCCTTCCCAGGTGGACCCTAAAGAAGAAATCAAAAGAAGGATGAACATATTTCCAATAGCATCCTGTTAACTATTAAAAATGCTGATTGGCATGCGCACCGTGTTACCAAAGCTCTCTGACACCTAAAAATCAACCTCATCAGGCGTTTGGGCCCAGTCCTGGAAAGATGCTGAGTACACTGAACTCCCCCATTCACTTCAGTGGGATTTAATGGGCCCTAAAAGCCCTGAAGCCTCTCTGTAACGCTGCTCAGGGGATGGAGAGAGAGGGATCACACTGCCATCAGGGACAAGAAATCACCTCCCAAAGAGGCTTCTGAGGACACCCATCTAGCACATTGCTTCTGTACAGTGATCTGGCATTACACTGTTCCCCCAAAGGAGAGGGCGAAAGGGTCTGAAGCCACTTCAAAATGGATTGTGCATTTCCAGCAGCAGCATGCCTGCTTATCTCAAACCCCAAATCACTGTATTACCGTTACGGCCATCTCTCAAATGCCCTTCATTGGGTACATGATCACTTGTCAGTGAAGAAGATAACCCTGAGATGCTGCACATGATGGCAGCTGATGGAAAAAAAATGCCTTGCTGTATTTTTTCCCCCATGTTCTGGACCTGCAACTCTAACTTACAGGGGGGCCTTTTGGTCCAGGGAATCCAGTTGGTCCTTGAGGTCCTGGTGGTCCCTAGGATGCGACACAAGCAGAAAACAATGTATTAGAAGACCCCATCTATTACAGCTGCAGACTTAATATGCATGGAAAGTCAGTGCATATACAATGTAATTATGCATCTAATTAATTAAGCAATACATATGTTAACAGATAAACCAAAGAAGCATCAGTAACATTATCTGCATATGCTTATTGTGTAAAGGGAATGCCTAGAGAAAGAAGCAGCACTAAGCCCTGTGTTGACAAGTTTTAGGTGGTCTCCTACCTACTTCCTTGTCATTAACAAGTCCATTCCCACTGTGAAATCTGGGGGGATGCAAGTCAAAAAATTCAGAAGCAGTTTGCTTAACTGCAGAAAAAAATCCATTCAGAAACTTCTAGGAAAAAAAAGGGAAAAACATGATTCTTCTCTTATTCTGACTGTTCACAAAGAACGTGCGATAGGGACAAAAGGATGCTAGAGGATCGTTTCCTCCATGACTAGGATTGCCTGACAGAGGAGTATGGATGGCCATTTCTCTTTTGCCCATCCATGGGTAATGTTCACCCCAAACACACACGGTGTGTGCATTGCTTAACTCCATGCAAAGCCCTGTTTTGATGGTTTGAGCAAGACTTAAATGGTGTCTAGGCCTTTTATTGGCTCTGGGCGTGGGAGTTAATTTTAGTCCTCACTCATTGCCAGTATTGGTTTGGGGTTTTTTGGATAGAAATCATATAAAATGAGGGTTGGAAGGGACCTCAAGAGGTCACATCTAATCCAACCCCCTACATAAAGCAGGACCAGCCCCAACTCCATCATCCCAGGGATGGCATATGTAAAAAAAATTCTCAACTTAAGAAAGGTATCTGCTCTTTAGAGATGCCGGTAGATACCCAGACCACAAATACTGCTGCTTTTTGTCTGCTAATTGAAGAGGCATTCTGATTGTAGTCGGATCTACATTATCTTACCCTTTCGCCAGGTGGACCAGGGGGACCATCACCACCAGAGTTGCCCTTTTAAGAAGAGAGAAAGCATGGCATTAAAAAAAAACTCATTTTGGCCACTGTAAAAAGAAATAGCGTGGATGAAAAGGTGATATCACATGGCTTCCATCACCGGTTCCCTCCCCTCGTCTCTTTATTTATAATGCTGTTTAGGAGACAATGTCCAGGGACAAATGAGCACCAGACTGCTTCCTCTACCTTTGCCCGAACCCAGACCATTCTCTATACAAATACAGGAAAGATAACATCAACGGGGTCTGAATTTCTACGCGATAATAACCTCCTCCTGTGAGATAAATGCGGCAGCAAAGGCGCGGTATTTATCAAAAATTCATGCCGACACAAAGCCGAGCCATTTATTTTTAAAAATCAGCCAGTGCTTCTGTGACAAGGTTTCATTATAAAAGCTTTCCTTCCATTATGCCAAGCGATTGATGTTCACCTAATCAGTTTATCCAGCGGATTCTGGCACAGCTTCGCGGTTTGCCGAGCTGTAATCGACCCGCCAACTCCCGGTTGGCTTACAAAACAATGCCTATTGTGATCGTCAGTCAACCAGAGCCCATCAGTCTCTGCAGAAAGCACAGTTGGCTTGAAGCATGAATACAGCCGGGAGAATCCGAATCAGCTTCTGGATGCAGCAGGGTGAAACCTGTTCGTTTGTTGAGGGCCCAGCACATGGCCTAACGATAGGACTTCATCGGGACTTCAATAGTAAGTAGGCCTTAGCCTACCCAGTGAAACCCACCGTGCGTATGATGGGATTGAGTTCCTGCAGGCAAGGCAGTCACTCATCCTCCATTGCAACAGGAGTTAGCAGCATTTTCATAAAGCTACCATTACACAGATTTTACAGTTGTGCATTGGTGATCTTTAGCTGGATGAACTTGGGGCATCTGGCGAAAGATCTCAGTCCTGATTTCACTGCCAGTATGTGTCATGCTACCTAAAGATGGCAAAGTGAGGTCGTCGGTGCTTTTATCTACTTCCAGATGAAGATCTAGCAACTTGAACAGCTAACAAAATCCGCTTGTTATCCAGAAAATAAAAAAGGAGGCAACAATATTATTTAATGCATTTGTTAAGCCTTTTCCCAGAAGCTCCGGAAATTGCCTAACCTCAATTAATTAAAATCTCAGTTTAACCTGGTGAAATAGGAGTGTTATCCTTATCCCCACTTTACAGATGACAAAACGGGCAAATATGGGCAAAGCAATGTATTCGTGGTCACATTAGTTGTCAGCCAGGTACAGAGCCCAAGATCCTTGGCTCATACCTTCTAACCGGGAGGCATTTATTTCAGCCATAACCATTAAGGACCCTAGCAGTGCTGTCCCTAGACTCCTGGTGGCCCCAGCTAAACTTTGAGTTTCAGGCCTCCTTTCACCAGAGATAATGATTTTTTTGTTGCAAAAGTCTTTACGAAATCTCTGGTAATGATGTCTTTAAATAGTTCGCTCTCAACTGATAACATTGCCAGTCCTGTATACGTGCACTATTAAAACTTTTTTTTCCCCCATTTTCAGGCCCCCTTTCTGTTCGGGGCTCACCCATGCCTGGGTCTTGGTCCATACCCTATCGTCCCAAATGGCACCATTTCCCAGGAGGAAAAAAAAGAAAATAGAGAACATTCAGGCACTTTACCTACAGCAATTTCTTAATACACCATGTTTTTAATTGCACTCAATGGCTCCTGAACTGTACCTTAGGGCCAGGTTTCCCGGTGCTGCCCCTTGGACCTCTTTCACCACGTGGACCCTTAAGACGACAGAAAGGAAGGAAACCTTGTCAATAAGCAGCCGCATGGAAGACAATGGGGCAGCTCACGAGTTAAAGCATTTTGGTTGGGTTGTGGTAAACCAGTAGTCAACTTTCTTGGCAAACCCTCACTCCAAAAATTTGGTGCTTACGTTCTATTTTATTTAAGCCACCCAAGGTCAGACAGAGACAAATCTTGCTCGCCTTACTTGTGTGAATTGTCCTGCTCATTCGGTGACATTATCTGTCTACGCAGCGTACAGGACTATGATCATCTCCTTTATCAGATGGAGCCAAGGGGGTTGGATTGGGGGTTACCAAACCTTGGTAGCCCAGGCTTGTGTTTTACAAAGACAAGGATGGTTTGGAGCTGGCTATCGGTTTTTTCTGAGCTACCGAGGTTCACAGGAGATGAAGCGGGCAAGGGAGAGAGAAGGGGAACGAGAAGGATGAGGCTAAAAAAAACTATTTTAGCTCTAGTTTATCTCTTTCAGACAAACCTAGAAAAATCAGGGAGTGAATTCAAAAGTGAGCAAGCAAACATCCCTTGAGGATGCTGCAGGAAATCCTGGTTCCCCTGAATTATATGGCAAAATTCCCCTTGACTTCCTGGAGGCTGTGATTTTATCCACTATGTTTAAAGGAACCGTGCTAATTTTCATTGCCAGAGAAGATGGCCACGGCATATGGGTTTACACTTGTAGCTAGAGGCAGATATGAACACAAGATTCAGATCCAGATTTCAAAGCTCCCAAGACCCAAGTGTTTGGCTTTAGCCAGAACATTACAAAACCAGGGGGAGCTTCCAAAATACAGATCCGGATTTGAAACCACCTTGCAGTTTGCAGGTGCTGGGAGCTAAGGTTTTTGGATTCCCACTTCGGGGAGATTTTCAGACAAACAGATGCCAAAAGATTTCCAATAAAAGATTGGGATGCAAAGATTTCCAACAGAAATGAGGGTGCATACATGTCCCTCGTGCCTTGGAAATTCTTCTTCTTAATTTATAAACAGAAGAAACATGGCTCTGTGGAAAGGATCAGGAGGAAAAGTGAATTGTTACCGTTGGACCTCGCTGCCCCCTTGGTCCTGGTTTGCCAGGTGTACCCTAGAAACAAGGAGAAAAAGAAACACGTTATTGAATACACCATGGGCATGGCTGCACTGGAGGACTCATTTGGTGGTTGAGTTTGCACGGGATGAACACGGCAGCAAGATGCACCGCACGGGAAACGGTTTCAGTAGCTTCTGTTATCCAACTTCCCGTTGATTTTTGCTAAAAGAAAAGCAAGGGTTATGCAGATTGCATTTATTTGCCTTTTGTAATGTTGGAATGGGTCACATTTTAATTCACCTGCCTTGATGAAACTTGACATAAGGAATTTGAACGGGCTGACACGACAGCTGGTTTTCTCCTCTCAAATCCAAAATATGGACAAAAGGAAAATAGTTATTCACAGAGGGAGACCGTATTTTTAAAAAATGCACTAGCACGAGTCCCCTGTCATGTACTTTCAAGTGACATCATGAACAGGAAATTTAAAGATAAATCCAAAGAAGCGCCTATTTCTAGAGCCGGTCAAGAGACCCAATTTTGGCAAAACAAGTTGAAAATTCAAAACTGTTTGCATTTTTAAATGTTTACAGCAGACAGGCTTTCTGCTTTTCAAAATATCCAACATCATTTTTCAAATATGTTTCTTCATATCTCCGTTAATACATACACACATTTCTTTTTTTCTTTTTTTACTGAAAACACCATCAAAATAATTATACTTATGTATATAATAAAATGAATCATTGCAAATCCCATTTCTGTAATGTTTTCAGTAAAACATACCAAGCTGACAGGGTTGACAATTTTTTGTTAAAAATGTCATTCTTCAAAAAGATTATTCATCTGTGCAAAAATGCTGCAACCAAAACATTTCTGCTGGCTCCGGCTATTGGGAACCAAAGTCAATTTGAATTCTTTCATTGAAATACCAGAGATTTGGATGGGGAATGTAGATGGGCACATGTTACTTTGCAGGAAGTATGATATGCTATATTTTTAGCCAGGAGGGCAGGTAAATGCCCAGCTAATGCATCCAGACTACACCAGAGCAAAACCATCTTCCAGGGGGAAAAAGGATGGTTCCTAGCAATTCAGATGCCTTGATCTCACACTACCATGCGAGTTGGTATCAAGCCCGTTGTGGTCACCTGTCCAATTAGGATTAAACTAACCTGTCCTGTGAAGTCATTGGTGGGAATAGTTGTCGAATTCATTATGAATGAGCGGCCTTGCAATGAAACCTGTCTCCTATTAGCCATTTCTTAAACCACACAATTTTCAACTAAACACAAGAAAATCAAAAGTTAACCAAATGTAAAAAAGCTTAAAGACTTTAGGGCCGACCAATTATTTCGGGCAGAGGGCCACTTACTGAGTTTTAGCAAGCCATCGTGGGCTGCGTAACAAGCATCCAGGTGCAGATAAATATTAATTTTCTAAATTTTTTAGGGGCCCCGTGGGCTGGATAGAATGGCCTAGTGGGCCGCAGCCGGCACGCGGGCCGCATTTTGCCCACCCCTAACTTAGAGCAACTATTTCACTTTTTGGCTGATCTCCTCCTCCATATAACAACATACGGAAAGCTGGTACTTCCACAATGACAAAGTCAAAAGCGGGGGGATGGACTGTACAAGTGAGCAAAGCTGGCCGGTGATTTAGGTGTCGGTTGTCAGCTTTGTGTAGTGAAATATTCAGAAATGACAGCGGCAGAGTTGGAGCCCTAACTTGGGCAATTACTTTATACAACACAAGCCAATTACGCCACCCCACGTATTTACACATCTTCCTTCATCTTTGCGGACTTTGTGTTAAATAAGTAATTTAAGACATTGTTTTGCAGCACTGACAAAACAGCACGCTTATAAGATCTGACAGATGCACTCCGTTTCCTGTAACGGGAGACTATGATTAATTCTGACAAGGAAAAGACAAAGCTGGCTGTATCCCGTATCTAGCATCATTTTAAGCTCTATTATCATGTGCCTAGAAGAAAAGTAACAGCCTTGTTCTCGCTCTCTGACAACAGTATCTTGGCTGGTGTCAAGTTATCAACACAGAAGAAATAAGTTTTAATATTCTTATTTTGGACCAACGGCCCGGTATTATTCCCAAGCCTCTGATAGAGGAAGAGATTAATGCATCACCCATGTTGGAAATACCTATGCTTAAAATTATACACACGCTGCAGTTTTCTACCCCAAATCCACCTGTATAAATTGTGCCTTTATTTCCTTTCTCATGTCCTTGTGATGAGGTATTCAGCAGTATTCACAAACTTGTTAGAATTTGGCAGGCCGTGCCATGAGTATTTCTGGTACGGCATTGAACTTGCAACCTCTGAGCTGGCAACTGTGTACTTTAATACCTGCACCACCCCAGTGCTCTGCTTGTGCAGATTTGGCACTTATTAAAAAGCTCTGATTTCAACCTGGATGGTGAAGCCTACCATTTTAGTTATGCCCTGTTCTTGACCCAGGTTCACAGTTGCCTGCAATGCTTTGGAAAAAAAAAAAAATCAATCAATAAATGGAAATTTCCTCCATGGTTTCACTTAAGTAATATTGGGCTAAATTCTGACCTTGGTGGGAGGGTCCAACTTCATCCCAGCCAATCTCACGCAATCTTTTCTTAAACCAGTCTAGTCCTAAGCAACGTTTTGTTGCTATGGCTATCATCTGTGCATTGGGCTTTCTCTTTGCTTAGCGCTTCCAATGTCTGATTGACAATTAGCATTAACGATGTCCAGTATGACCAACAGATCCCACATGAGGTCAGGGATCCACCTTGCACCAGGTGCTGTCTATGCACAGAGTAAGAGACATTCGCTGTCCCAGCCGGACTTATATGCAAGTTTAAGCGACTTGCTCAAGGATGCGTCTCAACCCAGATCTACAGAGTCCCCATCCAGTGCCCTAAGAAAAATCATCCTCCCAAAATAAGATGAACCGGTCCCAAACTGGAGGTTCGAGGCACAAACACAGCCAGCCTCCCTCCATCATTTTGAGGGTAGTATGCTTTTCAGTTGTCATACTTAATAAGTGATTTGTTTTGGACGTCAGGGAAGGGGTAAGATTTTAAGAGCAACTGAATGAGGACAGAGGGGATGGTAGAAACAGGGGCAGAGATGGAAATAAAGATATGCTGGGAATACAGGGGAGGCAGAGTTGCCTGCTGATTTACGTGACTCATTTCTGAGCAACAGCTGATGACTTTTCAATTGTTCTGAGTGAGCCTCCGATTCCTGCCTCTGAGCATCTCGTCCCATATTGTGAAGAGGGGAGCTGCTCCTTGGCATTTAATTGCTATGGTTCAGCATGCACTTGCTCTCTTTAAAATGCCAGCCTTTCTGTATAATGAGCAGGCCTCCCATTTCTTTAACACAGTCAGTTCAGCGCCGTTCCCAGTAGAGACAGACTTAGCCCCTGTTTGCTAAACTGATTAGTACAATTGCTCATCGTTATTCAGTCCTTTTGACCCAGACCTCTCCGAAGCGTTGCCCCTCGCTGTAACTCGGTGCCATACAATCTGACATACAAAACAGCTTGGAAGAAGCTACACTATATAATAAGGACCCTGGCTGCTATCAAAACTATCAATATATTTAACATGCTACCTCCAAAGATATTTAGAAGGCACTTTTTTTTGTCTTTTCTGAAGCTTTGCACTCCCTCGGTGTAGTTTAACAATTAGGAGATGTTTCTCGAGGGCTGGCAATTTACCCTTCTCGGCATGCTTTCGGTGGCCCTGGGATTCAGCTATCTGTAATGGGGGTCAGAAATGCCAGTGCGTTTGTTTTTCACAGGCTTTTTTTAATGACTCCAGCAGCCATTTGGGTAGCTGGAATAATGAGAGTTGGAGAGTTTCTGGATGAGAGCAAAACCAAGAGAAGCCCATGACTCATATTATTTTGGACCCAGAAATAAAACTGCTGGAGGCAAAAGAATAAAATAAAATTAAAAAAAACCCCACTGTCTGAAAAACAATATGATAAAAACAAACGCTATTTGGATTTATTCCAACCTACCTGAATAACAAGCTGCCCAAATTCAGTGCTTAATAGGGAAGGAAATCTGTCATTTTATCTGATATAACCCCCTCTAAGTGCTGCGGGAGCTCTTTACAGAACTACTTAGCATGCAATCCTGAAATAACTTCCTCGCTGGCCTCCGGAGATGTTGCATACATTTTACTAAGACCATCACTAACAGGGTTACGCTCAGGGTTACATTTGATCGGATGCAGCGCTCCCCTTCTCTATTCTTTGTGTTTTCTGAGCTATGTATTTTAAGGCAAGCTGATTGGAAAAAGGCACCAAACAGGTGCCGGGGAAAAAGTTGATCAGCATCTCTGCCTCTTGTGAAAAGCTCCCTGCAAAAGTTCTGGCAATATTTTTTGCCGCTCAAAACTCTGAGAAAAGTTTTCAACCAAATCTTTTGCTATGCCAACCCTCTCTTGCTCTGAAGGGACCGACATCTCTGGCTAAAAAACCAAACCCCCTCCCCCCAGATCTCTCCATCACAGCACTTTATAGCACATCCCCAGCCTGGAAGGTAAGGCAGTGGAGATGCTGCCTAAAAAGGACTTTTAAGTGATCTCACAGCACAGGAGGCAAACCAAAACTAAAGGGACTACATAGCTACAAAAAGTGAGCATGTCAAACCTGAATCTTCTCAACAGAAAATCCTAGCGAGCGACTTGCGGGCTTCTGCTGAGCTTCAGCACTAAACTGGCCCAGGGGCTAAAGCCCAGGTCGCTGGTCCCTTGTGAACAGGTCGTTCCCCTGGCTCTCCACACATGCCCTGGACCCCGCTTCTCTTCAGCGTCTGATTGACTTGCTCTACGGAGCCAGCACTGCTTTGTACACTCTTAGGACTGCAGAGCCAGCTCCCCCAGGAGAAAGTGAGCCCTACTCTCCTAACCCAGATTTATTAGCAACCTTGCCACAGTGGATGCTGAGGGTGAAGATGCTGGCAAGACCCGGGTCCGACTTTCCGAGCAAATCACTGAACAAATCACATCTGGACTTGTGCAGACACTGAGCGACTCCTTCAACAGCACTAGTAAAGGGACCATTTTCAGAGCACAGAGCACTATTTTTAACAATGCTTAAGCATCTCATTACTAGGAAGGAGCTGATAACCTGTTTGCAACGAGCAAATGCGTACCCCAGGATGAGCACACGCAGGATGCTTATTCCGTGGTAAGCCACCCCGAGCTAAGGCTACTACAGTTGACTTGGGGAGCAGATTTATCCTGGAAACAGTGAGTGGCTCTGTGATAGCTTCATGTGTCTGCTCCACTTGTACTACACAGTAAACTCAGTATACTGTAGTAACGGTGTCACGTGCTATGCATGGTTTTATTCATTAATTTATTCCTCTTTATTGATGATGACTCAGACAAGCCTGATTCATGTCCTCACCGCACACACACACTTCCTTTGGCTCCTTCAGTATTTATATTGTCAGAATTCACCCCGAACGGCTCGCCGTTTTTCCATCTTGTAAACCTGACAAACGGTTATTTGCTTACGGGAGATTTGTCCAGCTTGAAATCGGTCTCCCCCTCCCTTTGAAAGAGAGCATCCCATTTGGCTGTAGTGCAACCACGGTGCAAATTATGGTACCAACTTCAACAAGAAGGGAATGGAGAGGGGGGGAATCGTCTCTGGCTAAAGAGAAAGATGTTCGACTGCTGGAGGTAAGTGCTCAGTGCTCACGCTGTGCGTCTGGTCTAACTCTACACTCCATGAAAAGGGACTTTAAAAGGTATGTCATCCCAGCAGTCTGGCTGCAACTCCCGGGAGAGTAAAATTAGGAGATGAAACTAAAGAGGTCCAGATCCTCACAGCGGCTCTGCTCTCATCCGTGGCTGATTTACACCAGCTGAAGCTGTGACTCATGGGTTGTCTTTTTTGCTTTTGCAATTCAGATCGGAGGCCTGGTAATTATCCAGCTGCAGTGAATTGTGTAGCCTGTCATGACAGCTTCCTTAATCCTGCCGCCTACTCCAGCCACGGCCAGGCGGCTGGGTATGGAGTGGGGGGTAAAGAAGGTGGAAATGGAGATGCAAGGGGGAAGGGAGACAGATTTGTAGTTTGCAATGAAATGAAAATTACTCAGTGGAACACAAGGAGGAAAAAAAATCCCTCGAAGAGACAAACTAAATTTAGGTGACAATATGAGCGCAGCGCAAAGTGATTGATATTTTCTACGCTCTTTTCAAACATGCGTGTTAAAGTCATTTATATTTAAATGAGGATAAAAAGAAAACTAATTCTACCCACCCCCTTCCGTCCCCTCCTCCCTGTCTTCTCCCCTGTGCCAGAGCTAGTGTACAAAATGACTTCATATTTGCTCTCTGAATTATCGAATCCCGGCTTGTTTTGCTTGAAAGAAAACTCCTCGCCCTATCCAGTCAATCCTTTGATGAGCCTTTCTGCCTAGCAAGGAGGAAACCTTTACAGGAGGCCAACAGAATTGAAACACCCCTGTTTTGAAGATACCCTAGGACATGGCCAGAGGGGTAAATCTGCTCTGAAAAGCAAAGGCAAGATTTCATGGGGGTTGCTGCAGATTGACCCCCTACCTGAGGTCAGGATCTGGCCCCCAAAAGCTGGCACACCGTGGGTATGCACAATCGGATTAAACGAATGGGCTCTCATGGCAGCGGGCCAGTATTTCTCATGTCTTATTTATTTCATGCTATTAGGGTGTAAGTGCTCTACGGCAGGACCTGTGCCTTCCTGTGTGCATGTACAGCACCGAGCGCTACAGGGAACAGCAATGATCAGCACATTTGGGCTTTACTGGAATACGAACGATAAGTAACGCCACCAGTTCCCGCACTGCTATCAAGAAATGCGGAGGTGCCTGGAAATTAAAAATACATAAAAAAGCCCTTTTCCTCCAAGAATGCGGAACCTCGTTAGACTTCAGTTGGATCCCTTGTTTCCAAACAGAATCACCCATCGCTAATAATGACTGTTCATTAAAAAGCTCTTCAGGCCCTAAGTGATGTCTGACAGTGAAAGAAGTATTTGGATGGAGAAAAAAAAAAACCCTCTTAAAATATCTTGAGGGAAAAATATCCAGTGTTTAATTGGAAAGCTGCTGTCTGAAATGTTAGCTGTGCTATTTCTGGCATTCGTCTCCTTCAACAGCTGAAGTCAGACTCTTCTGTTGACTTTAAAATCCTCGCACTGCCAGAGTCAATTTTGAGATCTTCACGGGGGGGCCTCACCTCTTACATTGTACATGTGAGATGCACATGTGTCCACTGGTTTGGCATCAACAGTGTCACTGCAAGGGACTGCAGAGAAGGTAGCTTCCCCTTTACACAAATGCAATGACTTTCAATTTATCCTTTTGCTTCCCTGCTTACACTGTAAGTGCAGTCCCATAATCATAGACTCTCATATGTCCCACTGAAGGAGCTCATAAGAGCTCCTTAGAAAAAAGGAGAGGTTTCAGGGGATTGTTAGCGGTGGGGAGAGCTCCTAACCACAAAAGGGAAGGCACGAACATGTCGTGCAATATGCACATGGAAGATGAGTTCGGCATTGCTCTGGGCAAACCCGGAAAAACCCTGTCGATTGCCGTCGTCCGTTTGGACAACGCGCTTTTTACTTGAGAACGCCTCTGTAGCTAATGAGCTGGGAGACTCGAGCCATCCGTGGAAGAAGCTCCAAATTCATATACCAACACTGAGCCAAATTCAGCCATGATATGCACATCCCCCAGAAACCAAAGGAATGACAGCAACACTGAATTTAGCCCAATGTGCATCTTTCTGCGATGTTACATTTATGATCCATTATAACTACGAGGACTTCATTGCCAGGATGAGAAAGAGAGACAGCAAGCATTAAACTTGGTGGGGAGAACATGTGGGATTGCATGTGGAACCCTCTCCCAATATTAATATCCTGCAAATACCCTCAGTGGCTGGTAATACTCTCTGTGGCTGGTATTTTTGCAAATTAAAAAATACCCTCATTGGCTGGTATTTTTGCAAATGAGTAAATATCCTCAGTGGCTGGTATTTTTGCAAATTAATAGATACCCTCAGTGGCTGGCATTAATAAATACCCTCAGTGGCTGGTATTTTTGCAAATTAAAAAATACCCTCAGTGGCTGGTATGAATAAATACCCTCAGTGGCCGGTATTTTTGCAAATTAACAAATACTCTCAGTGGCCGGTATTTTTGCAAATAAACAAATACTCTCAGTGGCCGGTATTTTTGCAAATAAACAAATACTCTCAGTGGCTGGTATTTTTGTCTAACAAATCCCATAGGGAGATAGAAATGGAAGGAAGAGGGAATATGTTTGAGGCAGGTGGGCGGCAGGGAAAAGGGAGTCTATTAGTGCCTCCCTTTCTTACTGCCAGCTCCCAAACTGAGAGACATGAGGGCTCGGTCACAGCTGAAGATTCATTTAGTTTCCATTAACGACCTCAGACATTCTCCAAGCTGCAACCTCTATTAGCAATCCGGCTTGCATTTTTCTGCTCCTCCCTCCCAGCTCCAGTCCTGCAGTTCCCTGCACCGACGCTCTATTTCCTCATGCTTCTCCCTTGGTAGCCTCGTGGCCATAAGATCTGCAAGGCTTTTAATATGACCTGGTACTCCATAAGGAAGAAAGTAACACAGCCCAACAAGGTCACTCTTACCCTTGTGCCTTTCTCGCCGTTGGCTCCTGGGAATCCCGGAAATCCGATGGAGCCCTGGGGGAAAAGACATAAAAGAGGAGGGCTTAGGTGAGCTTGCCAAATTGCCATTGTGCTATGCTCCAGGCTATTATTCTAGATCTAGAGCGGGATTCTCAACTAATAGGGTTTGGTGCTAATTCCCGGACTTTTGGCCCATTGCACCAGATGGCACGTGGCACTGAGTAACGTGGGGGCCCTCGCGGCAGGTTTATGGATATCCATGGGAGTCCTTCCTTGGGTGCGTATAGGCTTTGGGCATCCCGGGTAACAATGCAATTCTCAGGGCCTGCCAGACTCCCTGGCCTGAATAACAGGCTTCTTGTTGGCTTCAGGGAGAACTATGATCAGTCCCCTTCCACGCCTCTCCCTCCTTCTTCTGTGGATTTAATTTGTACATAAGCGGTTTTCAGAATTTCCCATGTAAAGCAAGGGTCTGAGTCTGGGAAAACACTGTATGGCAGCTCATCAAGTGCCTCTCAGGATCATTAGGCACCTATATAATTTTAAAACCTGTCCCTCTCTGCTTTTGAAAACAGGACTTTGATACAAGTGGCTGCTGCACCACTGAGTCACTCGGAGAAATCTGCCCTTAGCTTTTTTCGTTCTGACACAACTGCCTGGAGAGTCGCTCTGTTGTTGTTGCTAAAATATGAATTAGCTAAAGAAATGCAAAAAAACCCCTAAACAACCCAGACATAAAATGCAAATTAAAAAATAAATCACCATCACCACAACCAGGAAACACTCTTTTGTGGTTAATTATGTCTCCAGTGTCAAACAAGCTGGTTTTTCAAGCAATAAACATGAATAATAAAAAATGAGTCTTAAGAAAAAAAAAATTATGTTAACAAAAACATAAGTTTCCCCAGCCTCCAGGGCATGATACAACCAGGCTGCAGCTTTTCCTTCTATGGAGGGGGAGGTCTCAGTTTTAATTTGAAAAAGAACATTTGACAATGGCCCAAATCAAGGTGGGTGGGTAGATAAGATACAAAGGATGTTTGCAACCCTGCAAATGGCACTTTTACTTTAATTTCAAGGAGACATTGGCTCATAAGTTATTCTCCTTAATTAATTAGTTAAGAGCAGATCAGAGCTTTGAAGATGTACAGCTTAATACAGGAGCCTAAGCTTTATTATTGTTGCTAAGCTAGAAGCTCACACGCCGTTTGATGACGTATATATGTGCATATCAAAGGGCTCGTGCAGATCCCTAAAGGGTGGTGGCTCGCACTCCTTTCATTTCCCATTCCTCCCTTCCAAGTCTCTCTCTCAACATTATCCAAGTCTATAAGGAGAATTAAGATCAATAATTGAAGTGCTGTGACCCAGTTAGATGAGTGGCAGATCTGGCCCTACTTGCACACGCTTGTATATATTTCTCCCACGTAAAGGATGGGAGAATAAATAAAACCATTTATTCAGTTGCCCACACCATCCTCTTAAATCTCGGGCGAGCTCTGCTTGAAAGGTAAAAACCCAGTGCGAGACTTAAGTTTCCCTTGTTCCAGGATTGCTTGTAGCCACTGGCAGAGGGCTTGAGCAGCATCTGCTCTCATTTGGTTTGGATGTAAGTGCTTACATGAGGCATAAGGCAATGGAAAAATTCACCCCGAACGGCTCGCCGTTTTTTCCGTCTTGTAAACCTGACAAACGGTTATTTGCTTACGGGAGATTTGTCCAGCTTGAAATCGGGTCTCCCCCTCCCTTTGAAAGAGAGCATCCCATTTGGCTGTAATGCAACCACGGTGCAATTTATGGTACCAACTTCAAAAAGGCGTGTACTGCACAGGGCCAAATCTAACAGAAGCCAGAGGTGGTACCCTGATTCTCACCAGGTAAGGATCTAGCCCTTTCAAGGTACCCTAAGAGAGGAAAGAGCCATTTGGCCTTCTTTCTTTGTCTCCTCATCAGCATCTTGCCTGCACAGAAGATTGTTGAAAATAAACTAAAAATTACCTTTGGACCTTGCCTTCCTGGATATCCCGGTAAACCTGGAACACCGAGTTTGCCCTGAAACCAAATACACAAGAGATTTCATAGATTTCATAGACATGAGGGCTGGAAGGGACCTTGCAAGATCATTGGGTCCAGCCCCCTGCCCCAAGGGTCCGAAGTCAGAGGGGTCAAATGATTGCAACAAGATAAGTGTCCAAATTTAAGAATTTATGTATTGCGCCACTGCTTCAGCATGCACATGGGATCTATTACAGCTTGTATTAGGCAAAACGAATGCAGTTGAACTTAGAAGAGGACCAGAAGAGCGATCGGATCACATAGATTCATAGTTGGCCAGGTCGGAAAGGACCTGAGCAGATCATGCGTGAAGTGCAGCTGAGGATCCGAAAGAGATATTGCCACCAAACCCCTTCTTTGGTGTGAGCCGAGTATTGGACTCCCATAAGGAAATGGCTCTGTCCTCACCAAATCTGCTAGTCAGGGAACATTCATCACATGAGCATTCAACAACATGAAGACTGGGTCTTCATAAAGAAATCCAACTCCAACCCCAAATATTTCCAGTTTGGGGATTTTCAACCGCAACCTGAACGTTTCTGTCAAAACCAACTTTTCCGCATCAACTTTTGCTTTCTGTTAAATGAGATTTTTTTGACAAAACACCCTCAAAAACTCTGGCTCTGCTCATCAGGCACCGGAGCCCGGACAGGGCAATATCTGAATGTGCCCAGGCCAACACAGAGCAGCGCAGCAGTCTCTTCTGTACGTAGAAAGCCACTCTAGGTTGGTCCGCCAGTGCCTCCCCAAGCCTTTGAACAAATCAAGACTTTTCCCACAAATGATCTTTTCTAAAAGTAGCCTCTTCCATCCCCAACTCATGAATCCCGCTGTCATCTACCCTTCCTCGCCCACCAGAGCTTATCCGGGGGAAAATGGTTGATACAACATATTCCAGAACAGGGTTGGTTTTGCCCCTCGTCTGCTTTGCTGACCCATCAGAAGGACAATCTCAACTTAAGACACGTACCTTTTCTCCAGAAGGGCCAAGTGGACCTGGATCTCCATTAGGACCAGAACGACCTTTAGGACCTTCAGGGCCATCCTCACCCCTTGGTCCAGGAGGACCGATTTCACCCTGTCATTCAAGAGAAAGACATCAGTGAAGGCAGCACCTCATGCCATCTCGTGCCCATCGTTGACCCCCAGTGCAAATACCCCTGAGGCTGGCAGTAGTACATACACAAAGGAAAACTCTGGTTCACCTTGGCTTTGCTAAAAAAAGGCTCATGGAGAAGTTAGACCTTTACCCAGTAACTTCTCAGGTGAGACTGTTATTGAGGAAATTATAGACTGCTATTAGAGAGGCCACGAGGCTTTTGTTCATGTAGCCTGGCTATTATTTCCAAGCACAGCACTCTTTTCCTACACCCCAATTATCCTGCCTACCTCCAGCACCCCTCCAATGAAAAAGCTTTCATTAGCTCTGATCACTGTGGACCCCTGTTTCTGCCTCTTGGTCCCTAAATCATGGGTTTACGTGCATGAGAACCCGGGGAGGTGTTTTAATTCAGGGCCAGGCGTAAAAATTGCAGAATAAAAGACCGGAACAAAAGTCTCAGCCTTGAAAACTGTTAGAAAAGCCAATAGAGATGGGACTGGCTAAGCTATTAGTTTGAGTATTTCTAATAAATACAAACTTCAAACCACAAAACAGTGAAATCACTGTCTTGCCAAGTAGGGTTACTACAGAGGCTCCCAGCGAAAACAGGCTGCCTGCTGTTTCATTCAAAAGTAACCGAGAAGGCATCCGATTTATCTGCCAGATATTCAAGCAGCCCCTCATCCTCGAGGAGCTCAGTATGTTTATTATTATAAAATAAAAGCAAAAGACCTTGTCAGTGGGAAGCAAGGGCTGGGGGTTTGCTAGAATGGCTTCTGCGCGTCTGTGTTTGCCAAGGACGTACGAGCTATCTTCCTGCGATGCAAACCTTTCATCCTGATTTCCAACAATGTGAATTTCATCTTAGAAAAGACGGCAGGGTTGGCAAAGCTTTCAAGAGGTCAGCTTGGAAATGATGCACAGAGTGCGGACCTTGGTACAACGCAACAGGGTCTTTAAACACTGGGAGAAACAGACTTTGATTTGTCTTTCTGCAAGCCATTAAGCAAGGAGCTGCTCTTTGTTTTAACCATGTGACAAATTACCGTTCTCTAGTCTACAGAGATGTACCGACTTCGGTTTTTATACCCTAATGCCCATTAATGAAACACCAAACTAACAGCAGCTTTACAGTTCAGAAAGTTACAGGGAAAACACGGCTCTCCATAAAGACGACGACCCAGCTGACTAGCCCACTTCCCAACAAGCCAATCCCATCCAGGTGTGCGCTGCAGCTGCTGCCTGCATCCAGCACCATTTCGTTTTCCCAGGCCTCCACTTGTACAGAGGCTTTTAAAAGCTGCAGATAGCAGTCAGTGTGCTGTGCTGCTAAAGACATGAGTGCAATAAGAAACTGCACCCTTGGTGGTTTTAATTGCCCTGCTCCTGCTTGTATTAAAGCCTTGTAGCATTACACTTGTACTGATGGGATGGAAGCACATCAGGATTAGCAAATGGAAATAGCTGTACCAGATACAGCTCAACGCTGGATTCCCAGGAGCACAAGCATGCGCCCTGTGTTACTAAGTTTTTATTGTCCTTGCAGTACGGGACTGGAGAGGTTGAGGATAAATAACCCATTGGAGTCCACGGGGGCTGGAGCTCTGGGATACCTGTACCGACAAAACGTGGCAGAAGGAAACAGCAGTCCCATGAGGCAGTCCCCATGGAGCAGATCTAACTCTTGAGTTAGTTCAAGTGGAGCTGGAGGATGTGTCTACCAACCCTTCCTGGGACAGGCATGGGTAATGACTTTTGAGGCATCTTGGCATCCTTTCCCTGAGACAGAGCCCACCGTGCACTTACAAAGCGAGCCCCAAATGGACAAACCTCACTGGTGCTGAAAGTTGTGATAAGAGGCCTACTGTGTTCATTGCATAGGGACTGAGCATCATGATTGCAACGCTTGTGGAGGACTTGCAAATCCCTGCACCTTCCTTCTCAGGTCTGCCCTTCACTTGGCTGCTACGGGATATCTCCTCTCTGAATCCTAATGTGCCTAAAGAACCATCTTCATTGCATCCCAGTGTTGGGCATTGAAAAGGAAGGACCCAACCACCTGGCCACACATCACCAAATGCTCACCCGGTCTCCCTTGATTCCCATGTCTCCTTTGAAGCCAGGGAAGCCATCTTCACCCTGAATAATGGAAGGAGAAAAACAGATGAATGCTCAACTGAGAAGCCTTCAAAAGCAACAAGAATAAAGCATCTGTGCAACGAAGTGAACGTTTCACTGCTCCAGGTCGCATGCCTGGATGCTACCTTTGCAAGAGACAAATACAATCCCGGTGGAATTACAAGGATGAATTTTCCTACCGCACAATCGCTGCGAGTCGGGACCGTCACGTTAGCCGGTGTAAATACTGGCAATTTACAAGTACTGCCAACAAATTATTTTGACGTATAACTGGGTTTATTTTTACTAAGATGATTTTACACCATTCTTCTCTGAAACTTCAAGGACAGTGGTAATATTTCTTTAAACCAAGAAAGCTTAACTGCAGAGCTCAGATCAATAAATGTATCCATTTGTAAAGCAACCCAATCCTGGGCTAAAATGCAGACATAGGAACCAAAAGCACCTCTGGATTTTGGAAGGCCTCTGCAGCTAGCACTGCCCACCCTGCTGCTGGCATGGTATCAGGTATTAAAAATGGGATATGTGGATATGTAGACTGGGCACTAGGTGAGACCTTTAACTGTCTCCTGCTTATCATTTGGGCAAGAGCATAGCTGAAATATCCCCAAAACATATTTATATATACACTGCTGAGTGAAATTCTATGGATCTAGATAGATATCTATCTAGACACCTATCTCTATAGCTATAGATATCTATCTAGATAGAGATCTATAAATATAGACATAGTTAGATCTCTAGATAGATATCTGTGGAGATAGATATAGATAGATACCTAGGTAGGTATCTGTGGAGATAGATATCTAACTATATCTATATCCACAGATCTCTCTCTCTCTCTATATATATATATCCACAGTTATCTGTCGGTCTGACTGTAACCACAGATATCTATCTATCTATCTATCTATCTGTATCCACAGATATCTATCTATCTATCTATCTATCTGTATCCACAGATATCTATCTATCTATCTATCTGTATCCACAGATATCTATCTATCTATCTATCTATCTATCTATCTGTATCCACAGATATCTATCTATCTATCTATGTAGATATAGATATGTATATACACCCCCAAAATGCATTTAGATTGTGCATATAATACGCACACACACACGCATTTTGGATTGTGTATCATTTAATTGACAAGTTCCTGAACAACTCAGCTCTCACAAGCTGCTCTGGGTACTTTAGTCCATACTCTGTCCCACAGGCCAGATTCTGACTGCGGCGACACAGCCCGAAGTCACCAAAACGCTGCATTTACCGCAGTGGAATTTAGCCTGGAGAGCCAAAACTAGAAGCTGGCTCCCGGCATTGAGAAACTTGTGTCGAAAGGTAAATTGATTTTTGTTTGCTATTAATTAGGCCATGCTGTGTTTTAGTTATCAGTGTAAGAACCTAGCAGAAAACTAGACACCTCTCCTCGTAAAGCTATTTAAAGCATCAGGCTCAGAAGCCAAACCGAAGCCTGTGTAGACCCGGGAGAAATCATTATTCCCAGCTGAGACACCGGCCAGGCATTCGGGAGGATGTCCCGGCTGTGGCCGCACTGTGAATTAGAGGATACCGGTCTTAAGGGCTGCTGACTCAGTTCCATTCACCAGCAGAAAAAGTCATACATTCGTGTCTCAAATGATCACATCCTCTGTTGGGCAAACAGTCTGCAAAACTGCACTAGGAAAAAGGCGCTGGTGAAAAAAACAGCTTTCTATTAGAAGAGTGGGGGAACTCACCTTCTCGCCCTTGGTACCCTTCAATCCACGAACGCCATCTGCCCCCTGAGAAAAACACAGAGACATGTCACAAGACCACACCTGCACAAGGTGGATTGAACTGAGCCAGGTGGCTAGAACGGGATGAATCATGAAGAGCAGGAAATTGTGCCTTTTACACTGTCAGCAAGTTTTCCGTGTGATTTTCCTACATGCAGGGGTCATTTGAATTTAATTATCGAATCATTTTTGGCCTCTAGCTCACTTGCTACTCAACATTTAAAGCGACTCGATTGGACAGAAGAGACATATGATGTCTGTCCACCCCCCACCCCCCCACCCCAATTACATGAACATAACCACTGGAATCAGTTTTCCCGAGGGGATCCTTGAGACTGGAAGTTTGCTTCTCCAAATGCTTTCCAAAAAAAAATCTTTAAAAATGGGCAACTTCCACAAATATCTTTGAAAGCCAACTGTGCTCTCTGAACAGCAGACTCCCTACGCCTGAAGAAGGGCGACTGCACCCGCAAGCTTGCAAAGAACCTTTTTCCAACTACTCAGTTGGTGACATAAAAGATATCGCATCTATCCAAAGAACCATGCCTGCCTATGTCCTTTGTCCAACACAACTACAACCCAAAAACCCAGCAACTGTGCTCCCAGGCAGTATAGAAAGTATTTTCTTATGCTGTAACCACCAGCTAATGGTGCAGAACAAGCAAAGGCTGCAAATTCCTGGCTTCTCTCATCACGACCCTCCCCTCCAGTGTGCATCAGTGATGGAAGCGAATGTCCCAGACTGCGGCTTTGTGTAGATGCCCGTGCTAGCTCAGGTACCAGCGGCAGTCTAGCTATGGCTGCCTACAGCTCCTGGCAGGCTCATCAGCCCATCTGGCACTCTCTGAGGCTACAGCTTGACTCCTTGGGGTAGCTAGGGCATCTCAACACTGCAGGGCACACACACACATAGGCAGGAGCCAGATGTGCAGGCATGTGTGGTTTGTGGCACTGCAAGCCTCTTTGCAGGGCCCCAAACTGCACGAGTCGCACGTTAATCAGCATGCTAATTTGCAGCGCCAGGGCAAAATTTGCTACCGGGATTTCCCAGTAGTTAAAAAAAATACCTGGGGAAAAAGCAGCGTAAGCCACAGCACCATACCACCTCATGCCCTAGCCAGCCCTCCCCACCCCGCAGCACATGGAGCGGTGGGACAACCCGTCCTGCTGCAAAGCGCACGGGAAGGGGCACACGCTGCGGGACAGAGTAGTGATGTGCTGCTACTATGTGTGCTGACGCAAAGGCACACTACTGCTTGTGTGGACGCGGCCATAGGTTAAGGTGTAATGGGTACTACCTATGGCAAACCTCTCATTTGCATTAATAGGGCCAGAATTTCACCCTGGGGAATTCATGTTCACCACAGGACTGGTGAACAAACTGCAGCGATTCTTTTTCCAGGGCCAGCTCCATAGCTGGTCTGAACGGCTCAAACTCCATATACCCCGCTGGAGATGCACCGGATGAGGAGCTGAGTCTGCCGGACTTCCATCAGGATTGCAGCTGCCCTGTTTGGTTTAACTCTGAATAGGTTTGGGACCGTTTTAAAACTGCTCATTTACCTCTGTGCACTCAGCAAAGGGGAAGGTGGCATCCTTTGAATGGATGGTTATTATTATCAGAGTGTATTGCCAGTCCCTGATGCTCCTGTTCCTGGAAGAAGTAATGACCAAAGGCTGGTTCTGGGTTGAGACTCAGTTTGGGAAGTGCCCTCTTGTGGTCAAAATGGTATGATGTTTCTAGTCTGATGGAATAATAAACTGAGCACCGCTCAGGAGGCTTTGAGACGAAGATAAATCTTTAGTGCAAGTAGGATGCGAAGCAGCATAACCTGTAACCTATGATTGCCTCTGTCTGAAATGACACTGAATGGTGACACTCGTAAGCACTCTGCTACTTAATCAGCTTCCAGTGGCGGAGAGTCTTAGAGCCAAATGGACAGGGTAAAGTGGATGCAATTTTCCAAGAGATATTATTCGTCTTGGGATTCAAGAGATGCCGTCAAGCATTATCTAGCACTAACCTCCTCCCCTGGAGCTGCCTTGTTGCCTTGTTTGCTATTATGTTATACTGACTACCCAAGCTATTAAGTCTAATAGAAAAGCTGCTGACACTAAGATCCATGACAGAATCAGAAAGGAAAAAATAAAAGGAGAGAGACAGGACGGGGTGGGGGGGAAGGCAGCTAATATAAAGCTAAAGATGGGATGGGGAATCACGCTGCAAAGGAATAAGAGCCCGATATTAATGCAGCGCCACATTAATTAATGGCGGTAACATGGGTTAACCACCCTGTTTTCTGAGTTGGGGAATATAAATAGAGCTGGGGAGGTGGGAGAGCAGTACTAGATGAGATGAATGATAGTCTGGTCAGGGGATGGGGCTTCTCTGTAGGATGAATTCCTTGAAAAATTAAAGCCTAGGAAATTGCCGAGTGGATGAGTGTGCTGATCCATACAGCCCAATATCCTGCCTCTGACAGTGACTGCTTCGGAGGTAGGGGAAAGAAATAATCCTGTAGGCTATGAAGTAACCCTAGGGAAAACGTCTTCCTAACCTCCATCACGCAGATTATGCCCTGAAGCAGGATCTCTACCCCTGCCATATTTTGGGTTTTATTTATTTACGGCTATTTAAATCAGCTGATGGGAGGAAACCGAACCAAAAAACCGAGAGAGAAAGCGGAGGAAAAGAGAAGCCCAATAGGAAAGCATGTCAGAAGCAAGACCACAAGAGAGTCAAGTACATCCTTTACCCTGTCTCTGGTGCCCAGATGTCAGAGGAAAGCGCGTGACCTTGCACACAACACGCGGCGAGAATTTTGTGTGCGCATTTTCTAGCTCGTATTGAAATCTCACGGCCTAGTTCTGTCTGTGCATGAATGCACCTAGCGCCAGTTGTTCTCACAGGCTCTCAAAGGCCAAGATCTTGCCCTGAATGCACTTTAAAAAATAAATAAATGAGGCACTTAAAAATACTCCCATGTTGCATTTGCTTGTGACATGCTGCACAATGTCCCAGATGTGTCAGCAGGGTCGTGTGCGGGTCTTGCCTGCATCAATTCCAGTTCTAGTCGCCGCACTGAGTTCACATTTTCCTGTCTACACAGCCCTTAGTTACTCAGAGCTGCTAGATTCAAGTTTCTTATATGTAGGTGGCCTACGGGCATAGAAGGACATGTCCCCGGACAAGAAAGTGGCCTGGAAGTGTGGCCAGATGCAGCTGCAATTGTGGCAGTGATTTAATTTGGTCCGCCATCCTTACTGAGTTGCAGCGGGCGGATCATGCCACGTGTATCTCGAGGCAAGGCTCTTTGAGTAGATGTGATATCTTTTATTAGATCAACTGAGCAATTGGGGGAAAAGTTCTCGGTAAGCTTTCGGGTGCAATCGCCCTTCTTCAGGCATAGGGAGTCTCTGCTGCTCTGAGACTCCAAGGAAGGAGTCCTATGCCTGAAGAAGGGCGATTGCACCCGAAAGCTTTTTTTCCAACTACTCAGTTGGTTTAATAAAAGATATCACATCTGCTCAGAGCCTCACCTGCCGATGTCCTTAGACCAACCCGGCCACAACCGAAAACCCAGCAATGGGCACCTCGAGACACTCAAGAGGCAGTCAATGCAAAAGGATGGTGAGATTTAAATCCCAGCCTGCTGGGCCTGTTTCTAGCAGCCAGAAGCTTTGGAGGCTTCCAAGTTTTGCTCTGAGCCCTCAAGATGCTGCAAAGCAAATGCCACCCTGAGGTGCACTGGTAAATGAGAAGCTGCACATCAGGGACCAAATGAAAGGCACCGTCCCAGCAGCTCCCAGCTGCGTGGCTCAGGGAGGTGGCAAAGGGGATGCTGCGGGGCTCCTTCCCAGTGCTTTTCCGATAGTGCTTGCTGCCGATAGCCGGAGAAAGTACCAAAGGCAAGGTCACAAAGCCTGAAGAACTAGCAAGGAGTCTCACTGAAGAGATCCCTGCCTCCTTACTGAAAGCTTTTCTGCCTGGGTTGGGTCGAGGGATAGAAAGACGTGCCCCTGATCTCCCCTCTCGAGCAGCCGGCCCGAATTTCACCTCGGGGACTAGACAGAGCTGCGCTGCGTCACTTAAGTCTTCCAATAACAAAAGAAGGTTGTTTAATAAAACAGTTTTCAATTTACCCGAGACCTTTTACAGGCCTTTCCCTCCACCCCCGTTTCGACGGCCAAGCAGACAAAATTGTGCAGAATTCACAAAAGCAGGACCAAATGCTGCCGAGATGGGCAAGAGCTAACATTGATTTATAACTGCAATTCGACAGACAGAGAGAAAGGCTTTTCTTTGCTCCAAGGACCAGAGCCTTATTCAATTAACTCAACGCTGCTTGTAGGAAGCAAGACGTTTTGGGTAAACACGATGGATTTTGCGGATGACACTTTCTCTATATCACCGTAATGTGGAAAAGCTCCACTTTGCAGTAAACATAATAGCAAGCCATTCCCTAATGGATCGCTAAGTCTCAATCTACAGCGCTGAAAGAAATGAGATGAAAACATGCTTGAGCAAAGTAAATCGAGTTTAATTTTTGGAGATGGAAAAGCAAGTGACTTCTTGCTATGGGAGAGGGGACAAAAGGTTATGGGTTTTTCACTGGGCTTTAAGTGCCCCCTTTGCCCTTTATCCTGTACCTACAACCACCAAACGGGTCCCTGCCGTTTCAAGGGAAGCATGCGGGAAGCAGCCTGCAACGGCGACAGAGTTAATACAGCTTGACGGAGCATTTTAACTGTAACGGGCTGGGGAAAAATAACCATTGCTTTCTTATTACTGTGTATGTATTGCAGGTATCAAAAGTAGGTGGAAGAACTACAATTCAATTTACTGAAAGAATAGGAGATATGAGTTTTAGACTGTGGAGAGAACTGAGTTTCATATAACAAGATCTCAGATTACCCCTCGAGGAGAAGAAATACTCCGTTTTGTTTTAATAACGGACTACTTTGTTTCATTAACAGTCAGGGCTTGTTAAAATCCTCTTGTGGAGGCTAGGATTTATTTTGGTTTTAAATTGAAACTTATTGTGATGGACCTGTGCCATGTTCGCCAGGAATAATCATCTAGCTCAAGTATTCAAGGAAGACAGAAAGTGCTTCTACAGGACGACATCCGTACATCGGGGCAGGGGAAGTGAGCAAATAATAGAAATAGTGAGCAAATAATAGACCATTTGGATGATCGGTGGAGCATCTAAATCACCCCTGATTTCTCCAGAAGGATTTAAAAAGGGATCCTAGGCTCATGCATAAAACTTCTTCCATACGATCAACATTATATTTACTGCTAGTGTTGCCTTTCGACTTGCTCGAGTCGCGGGATTTCTCCTGACTGCTGGAGCACCACCCAGTCTACACCACTATCCTGTAAAGCCCATTTGGATAAAGAACCAGTGTCCCTAAGGATTTGTTAAGAGCAGGGAGGTGAAATTATTTTAGGATTGCTGCTTAGCTTGGTATAATCCAAGATGGCCTCAGATATCGCCAACCCAAGTCGCAAAATTTAGCTTAGGGAGGGAAAAAAATGGGGTTAGAAAGCGGGGCTGGGGTGTGCATTTCTGCCTGTCCATCTACTTACCTTGACTCCACGTGGTCCTGGATATCCAATTGGGCCCTGAGGACCTGATGGACCCTACAATTTAAAAGCAACAACAAAATAATGTCAAAATGGAGCAGTGTTGGACCATCTGGATAGAAAATATATGTATATATCCTGGCCATCTGTCTGCTCTGAACTACACAGGAAAGCTAGTGGCTGCCTAAGTAGCATAATGTATGGATGGTCAGCTGCAGTAAGGAGTGAAAACCTAGTTTAAAGAGAGCCAATTTCTCTCCAGTTTGACTACAGCATAGAGATAGGAGAGAGAGAGAGAGGAGAATATCAGCACTAAACAGATAATTGCTATAATGACCAATTATAAAGGTTTTTACAAAGATCCACCGGTGACTCCTTTCTGCAAAAATGACTTCACCCCTTAGTTCTGGGCAGGGCTGGTTGACAACTTCTTGTATTTCAAAGTTAGGATGCAATTAAAAAATAAGAAGCATTCAAATGTCACTTATTTCCTTCTCCCCAAGAGCTCTTCTGGCCCAAGTTCTTCAAAATTCAAAATGTAGGATGTCCCCATTTGAAAAATTCGGAATGGGAAAAGGTTAGAATGGGTTTGGAAAAGCCACTATAACTTAAGCAGAAATTACTGGCTTCTGCAGAAATCCCTGGGGTCACTGGCTTTTGCTGTGTGCAAGGAAAGACTGGAGCATCTTCAAGGCCCCTTGTGGCCTTTATGACTCCTTGGTCAGCACTGAGCCCAATGGAGGCATTGCTCCTATTGCCAGGTATGGATGGGCAATGATATTACTTCTACTGTGCTACATTAAGGCTCTGCAAATAAATCACATTCTCAGTTGAATCTGATTGGGTTGCATGTCATTCAGCTAGCTAAAGAAATATCCCCCCCGCCCCCCATTTCTTTAAGAGAGTGTCCTGGACAATTTTTCCACTCTGACGGCCAGACTGAGCTGAAGTATCGGTGCTTCTTGTGGTCCGTTGGAGTCTCAGACCTCATGCTAGTGTCAACTGGAACAAATCTAGCAGCACAAACACTGCTCTGAGATCATTATTGCTTAAGTAATAACTCATGGAGAAAGTTACGGCCTGGATCTGGACTTCTACCCCGACACCTGCTGACTCCTCGATGTTTGCTAAACGTCTCCCAACACAGCGAGTGACTGCACGGCTGCTTATTGGGGTTTAATACTCTGCAGACAGGAATGTGTGAGTTCCTAGCCTTGCGTGATGCCAGCTGGAGAAATGGCCCCGGTCTAGGCTGCAAGCATCATTTCCCTGAACTATACAGCATCTATGCAAAGCTAGGGCGAACTTCAATCAAACTGGATGGTGCTCTAATAAAAGACTTTTGACAAAAGTAATGTTTTTCAACTGAATGCAACACAATGGGAATACAAATAGTAAATCTCCCAGACAAAATGATGACTGTATAATTCAAGGACTCTAGCCCCAAGTAATATTCTTTAAAGTACTGTTAAAGGGGGAATTTGATGGGGGGAGGGGGGACAATGAACCCCCCCTCCCCCCCAAAAAATCAATAAATACACAAAAAAGTAATTTTCTTTATTCCCTCTGCACCACTGGTAATATTTATTTGTGCCTGATTAAGAGTCTTCCCCTTCACGGTTTCTGTTTGCATATTTGCTCAGCTTTTCAGTAATGCTTGCCAAAAAAATTAAGCTGGGTGACAATGTTAGATACAGGTTTGGTTCAAATACCTTCCTAGACAAGCTGCAACTGCCCCACGGCTCCACCCTGGATTGAAACTACCAGCAAGGAAAGAACCGACACGTCTCCTCAAATTCACGGACAAACTTGACACCGCTCAAGTTGGGAAGTGCCTAAATGCATCTAGACGGTGAATGGAGCTGAAAATCTCCTAAAACCCTTTGCTCCTGTGGCATTTCCAGACACACTAATACTGGCATGGACACTCAGACTGTGAGAACAGCGTTAGCTTTTGGGCAAATATTTCAG
>NW_005842332.1:921990-929247 GCF_000455745.1 Alligator sinensis | reverse complement strand
TCCTGCTGCTTCCTTCCAGTCCTTTGACTTTCTTCCAATATGTTTAATCTCTACGTTTCAAGCTTTTAAACGTAGACGCCAGGTCTATGTTTAAAACTTTTACCGGCAAATCTATGCCAACAAAAACCCTACTGTAGATGCAGGTATTTAGGCAAGACCATCTTTATAACCTTACTTTATTCGGGAAACTGGTATAAGCTTGACTGATGGGTTTTTTTCCGCATAAACTACATTTTTATTTAGCTGTAGTCACGTTGGCAAACCTTTCCTAGTATAGGCAAGTCCACCCTTTTCTTCAGAACCAGCAAGCCCTTTAACGCCTCCCTGGTAGCAAATTCATAAGCTAACTCCGATCTTGAACGATGGCATGCAAGGTCTGGCTGGACACTTACCTGACTCCCTTTCTCACCAGGAGGACCTTCTTTGCCAGGATGACCCTATTAATAAAACACACAGACAAAAGTGGGGGGAAAGTTTAGTGTTTGGTCAGTGCTTTGAGAACTGGCAATCAGGTACGGTTTATTTTCAAAGATGCACAGCGGGGAGACCCGGTGTGCAAACCGTCCCACCGTGGTCTGCTGAGTTCACCCACATAAAAGAGCAGCTGGACACTTTGGGTTGTGATACTACTTTCTCCTGGGGAGTTCAACCCATTTTGCCCATCATAACCATCTTGCAACTTCTCTGTGAGCTCAGCAGAGGTCAAGGTGTGTGTAGCGGCAGATGGAGAAGCCAAGGGAAGTTGAGTGTTTTTTCTCCAAGGAGAGGAAGCCAGCCCATGGCAGAGCTAGGAAAGAGAACCCAAGGGCTCTGGATACCACCCCCCTGGTCTACGTGCTATGCCTATCATGTGAGTGATGAGAAAAAAGTTCAGCTGTACAGTGCTGGGCTTGCAAGATCAACCCGGCAGGCTGGCAAACTTGTGAAGGTCACAACATCTCCAGGTTGGTCACATTCCTGCATTAATTGGCTAACGATCAGAGTCACTTCCAATACCTCCTGATGAATGCTCAGCCTGCATCTCCATCACGTGCTTTCTGTTGGGATGCAGACCAGCTTTCTTCTTTGGATTTGGTGCTGAATAACCCAGCGCCCCTATAGCTTCCAGCACGTTTTTATTCTGTCTCTAGAAAACTTTCTGTTGAGACTTCAATCAGTCGAAAGTAAAAAGTGCCATTCACTAGTCTGAAAAAAGCATTTCAAATAAAGCATAGTGGACTAGTGAAGAATGAAGAACTGCCACTGGTCATACCCTTTGGACTTGACGTCCTTGCTGAAGGAAGAACCAGCAGGCCATTAAGACAAAATGCATCTCTTGGGCTTGCTATGCCTAAAGAAAACCATTAGTCCCTTAGCTGTGGGACACAATGCACACAACGGTGCTTTTGATTTGAAAGGAACATGAGACACTTCCAGAGATATTAAAAAACAGTAAGTATCTCTCCAGTCAGTCGGTTTTTCACCTCCGAGCTCATATGTGAATGAGCAAATGATTTTCTAACTACCACACGAGAAACAAGACAAGACTGTAAACTGTCTCCCAAGACCAGCCTACACTAAAGTGAATGCCAGAAGAGCAGGATCCCATCCATAAGGTCTGGTTTAAAACAAAAATGGAAACAACCCCAAACAAAACCAGATTTCTTTATACCTGCACACATTTCTGCAGAGGTAAATGACAGCTGAATATTCAACAAAGTAACTAGGGCTGTGCCAACAAGCAGCCAGACATGGCGGGGGCATCTGCCTTGCTTGCACGTATTTGCTGAAATATCTGCTGGGGATGTCAAATGGAAGTCCAAGTTGCTGCCTTATTCAAAAGGGGTCATGCACTGCTTAGATCATCTTCAACCATATCAAAAAGAAAATACAGCCTTATTACTGTCGCTAAGGTCAAAAGCTGATAAGCATCTTTGTTGGGTTTCCTACTGAAAAGCCATCTGACGCTGGGGTTTTTGAAAAGGAAGTGAGCAAATGCCACCTATCGACCAAGCCTCGTTTTTAAGAGGACTCGGGCACCTCTTCTTCCCAGGAGAGAGTTGCCTCACCTGCTTACAGCCATCTCCCATACTGCCTTCAATCTACACGGATCCCACTGAGATCAAAAGGCCCACACGTCTGTGCAGCGTGAATGCATGCAGGCACATGCCCGCGCTGGAGGTGATATACAACCTTTTGCTGACATAAAACTAGAGCTGACACTTTTTACAACTGAGGAGCTCCGTGGAGACTGCTCCAAGGATTTCACGTGGAGAGCGACTGCCTTAAAGATATTCTGGGCTTTGCTTTCACCGTTCTGTTGACTCAGCTAACAATTTTATGAACGATCTAAATGCCCTTGGTGGAAAGGATAATCCCTTGGTAGAAAATGTAATTTTTCAGCATGTTCTGCATTTACATTAGAGAACATAACTGTTTTACATTCGTCGCTTTTACAAGCAGATGTCTCTTATGTGTTTTAAAATGAGATCTGCTTTAAAGGCTGGAGATTTCCACACTTTAAATGTTTGGTTTCTAAAACAGGGCAATTATGAGGTTCCAAGATGGCAAGTTATCATGACATCTTAGCCTTTCCTTATCATTGCTAGTATTAGACCAGTGCCTACAGTTCCTGACTGGCATCAGGGACCCACTGTACTAGGTGCTGTACATACACATAATATGAGCCGGTCCTTGTCCCAAAGAGCTAAACTGGAAGGCAGAAAAACAATGGAAGATGAAATGAGAGGCACACAGAGGTGAAGAAATGCCCCCTTACCTACACAGCACTTCAAGGCAAGCCTGCCAGGGGTTTTTAAACTTCTAGCTTAGTGACCTGTCCATGCTGCAAACTGTAAGGCCCGATATAAAGTCCAGTGAATCAAGAGAAAGAGTGCTATTGTCTTAAGTAGTGTTGAATTAGGCCCTTACATTAGGCAGTAGGAGACCCTAAACTCATTGTCATCTGCCAACAGGTTTCACTTTGTGGGGTACGAGCTAAATAGGGCTTGCAGAGAGAAATAAAAGATGATAGCACTTCATGGCATGGAAAAAGATACAAAGAGCTGAGCAGCCCTTGTGCCGAGCTTCATCTTACCCACAGCTTGCCCTACCTGCTTGCTGCTTTAAACACTGCAGGTGGAGACGAATGCAGCAACTGAATTCAAACCCAGTGGCCCATGTGCAAAAGGGTTCATTTCCATTCAGAAAATGCATCCTCATCTTTGCCCGGGACTGGCTTGAGATGCATTCACAGCACGCAACATTTAACCACCTATGCAGCTTAGTGGGCTTTAAAGGCCTGTCCCTTCTCTATGAACAAAGTGTTCAGTGGAAGAAATTAGTATAGGGCAAATCCTGAGAGCTCATGAAAACCCTTAACTGCATGGGAGTTGATGTCTTCTGCTTCCGAGGATGTGCTGAGCCCCTTGGAGGACCTTCCCTAAAAGATGCGGTTGAAATAAAATCACCGTAGCCAACATATACATTCTCACTGGGGCCTGATGTTGTGCATCTTGAGCACTCAAGACCCACAGGGCACCCGGTGCATTAGCGATGCCGGATCAGGCCCCTAGTGGGTACGTGGGTTGGGGTGCCGCAGCGCCAGGCGACTTACCGGAGGGCCGTCTGCACCAGGCATGCCAGGAAGACCAGGTTTACCCAGGGGACCCTAAAAAGATACCAAACGAACAACAGTCAGAATCCCCGAGGCACCAAGCAGGCTCCTGAAAGCATTTGACATTGTCCCTTAGAGAACAAGAGGCAACGTGTTCGAGGTGCAGCTCTTCCCCCATGTGCCCTGGGTCCAACACATGTTGGGGCATATGCAGGCTCCTCCGTTTATGGGGAGCGTGACCATCACTCTTAGTGGAGCCCACTGGACTATGGCATGCGACCTCAGAAAGAGATGACAGCTTCTTGTAAATGAGGCCTCATCTTGATGAGGAGGAAAACACTATAGAAATGCACTAATTTAGGCTGCGAGCCTTCCACGAGCCTAAGGATTTGTGCAAATACAAGGGGAACCCTGGCATCTTTCAATGGGTTGCTGCAGTAGGACCACTGAGAGTGTGGAGAGGACCCATTGCATCTCGCAATGGATTGCTATTTCGGGATGGGATTTGACACGAAATAGCAATCAGACACTGCAGTAATGGGCGCTATGACAGAATAGGCAGGGTCCGATCCTGCCCTGTCCTCAGGCTTGCAATCCCTTTACATCTACTACTACCAGCTGCTCCTTTCTGGTCGGGCAGCGTTCTGCACATCTGGGCCCATGTAAGCAATGGCACAAATTGAGGGTGCGGAAGAACTGGACCCACAGAGCATAAAACGTCACAGGAGACAAATATCATCCTATTTATCACAAAGGCTTAACTGGAAAAATATAAACGAGTGGGGCTGCCTGCCCTGTCTCGTTGTAATGGTTCAATTACTTTCCTTTAACAAGACAAATCCTGATCCTTTGACTGTAACCAAGAGACTCTGTACTCACCTGAGCGTGCGACTCAGAAATTCAATCAGGAACACCTTTTTTTTTTTTGCTTTGGAATTGTGAATGAACTCTATTGGAAAGTCTCCGATAAATAATCTCATCCTATTATACTGCACCAGCACAAGGAAGGTAATTCTCATGCTAGTCTATCGGATACACCCCAATTAAGTCAATGGGAGGCATACAAATATACTCAGAGGAGTGAATTACAGCCCAGTCATTTCAGCAGGCAAACACTGTCCTCATTTAAACCTCAAAGTCGACATTGTGGGAGGGGTATAACCGAGGACAGAATTTGTTTTGGCAAAGACAGCGTGCTACACAAAAAATGGAAAAGCAGTGCAACTTGGCACATGTCAGGGTCCTGGTTTATAATGATCTCTATCCCCAAGATCGTACCATTATTGTCCACGGATATACTTTTGCATATTCCGCCTACAGAAGTAGTTCGTTTCAAGTTATCTTATAACATTTTACCGAGGGCTGTCTTCAAAATGTTTCTCTTAAGATGGGACGTGCATACAAATATTATGAGTTACAGACACGCTGTGTTTTTCTTGTCTCTACCCTGCCCAGAGTGGGACACATTAAACTTTCATGTACACGGCTGCAAACAGATGTTACATATGGGGCAATGGAGTATCTGAAGAAGCAGATGCATAGCAATGGCAACAGTTGTCGTCTGTGGCAGCTGCAGCCTATTAACGTACTTTATCTCCTGGTGGACCAATTGGACCCTGTGGACCTGGAAGACCCTGAGAAAAGAAGGAAGGTAGGGGTGGTTAGGAACAAATCATTCTTTCCAAGCAGACTTGGCAGTGCCTCAGCAAAGCAGCATTCAAACACTTGCAACGACTGGGGATTTCACAAACTCCATTAGCGATCCAAATCTATTGCAAGAAATAAGTGTATGCTTCTAAAGAGCATAATTGTCCTGTAGAAATTGCAAAAAAATATATATCTTTTTGATTTTTTTTTCAATTTCTCAGTTGGTCTCATCTCCGAACCAAGCACTCTAGATGTTTGCATGCTTTTTTGTCTAGACCAACACGGCTACCAAATACATCCCTAATCCTTCTGTGGAACTCAAAACGCTTTGCAAAGGAAGCCTGGTATTATCTTACAATGGGGAAACTGAGGCATGTAATAAGGACATCGACTTCCTATGGTCCCACACAAGTTTAATGGCAGAGCTGAGAAGCTGACCCTGGACTCCTGACTTGCCGTCCAGCCCCTTGGACATCAAAGATTCACAGTGAGATCTGGACCCGTTCAGGGGATGGTCAGATCTAGGGATTTGCTCTGCTCTGCTCTACCAGCTGGAGCCAACTGCAAAAGAAAGACCCAAAACTAGTCTCAAGTTTAATTCCCTAAACTCAAAGGGATTTAGACCCATTTCTAATGAAACTGTACCATTAGCCATTCATTATGTGCTATCCAAGCCATTCTTCAAGCCAAGACTTACTACAATGGGCAAATGATGCACTGGATTCCTTTCCAGCCAGTTCCTTTCGATTGTCTTACCTGAGCACCTGGATTACCCTGTTGTCCTGGCGGTCCGGGTTCACCTTGAGGTCCCTGTCAGAAAGCAAAGCGGGAGCTCAGCGCACTCAACGCTATAATGCTACGGCCAAAAGTTACGTATGCATCGAACTGCACCAAGAGAGGCGATGAATCCTCAGGAGTCAGGGTGTAATCAGACTACTGCAGGAGTCGGGAAGGACTTGTTCCCTCTCCACCTCCCATCGCACAGTTTGGGTGGGTGGTGATTGCATCCCTCCTACGCTCCGTTAGCGGCCACTGCCAGAAGTAGACAACACCAGTTCCCGCATGCTATTGAGATCAGGTTTTTGCCAAAGAGAACAACTTTCTGGCTTCATTTGTGTGCTTTAGTTAGGAGGGTGGAGTTATTTTGATTAAAGCAATAGCTATAAAATATTTTGTGCATACCCATGCTCACATATTGCACACAAGCATATACACGTGACACTTTGTGCAGGGATTCTGAAGTGCTGGAAAATGCAAATAATTATGCCTCACAGCTCTGTCCCAAGTCACATATTATTTTACTCGTTGTAGATGTGACCAGAGAGTCAAGTGACGTGAAGAAGGTTATGCAGGTCACGTCTTTGGTAAAGCAGCAACAAAACCGAGGCGTCCTGATTCCCAGTACCCCAGAACCAGACAATACTTCCCCATACAGACAGAGAGAGCCAACTTCTAAAATGAGGCATTACTGATGGGTGAATTTTACCCCTGCACAAAGGACCAGGAAAAACATCCCTGCATACGGACAAAACCCAACATATGGACCAATTAAGTCCTGTTTGGGCCAATGTTTGAGGCACTGACATCACCCAGGCTTCATACTGGCTCTTCTAAAAAGGCGAATTTCATTTTGATGCAGTCCCAAGCATTATGCATACAAGACTTTTTGTCTTGGTTTAATGATTATATTTTGGAATTCATTACGACAACATAAATCACGATGAAAATGTTTGATCTTTGTGGGATTGTAATGTGTAATTCCATTGCAAATTATAATAAATTAGCATCCATTTACTGCAGAAAGATATCCTCCATGGTTTTTACTGGCTTTGAAATGAGTCTAGACTAAAAAGCAATTAGCAAATCTAATTTAAAAAAGAATACATGCACACGCACACACATATTTATGTGTGCGTGCGTGTATGTCTGTGTGTGTGTGTGTGTGTGCCTATTTGAAGATGGAGTTAATGGTGAAAACTTACCACATTTCCCTTCGGGCCTGTTTGTCCATCCAT
>NW_005842332.1:866272-921959 GCF_000455745.1 Alligator sinensis | reverse complement strand
CACACCCCAGCCACACCCTGAGAAAGAATTAAAAAAAAAAAAAATATATATATATATATATATATATATATAAAATCTAACAGCATTAAGTCAAGAAAACATCTGGTTGTTTTGAGCCAAGAAAGCAGAAAGCTGCAACAACAAAAAAAAAAGAAATACTGAGGCCCCTTGGACAGACAAGAACAGCTGTAAAGAAACAAATGGTTTTCGAAAGATACCTGGCAAAGCGACTCACTCAAGAATTCATGCAAGTTTACATACTTAGGAAAGTCATTTCAACATTTTCCCTGTAGGTTTGATGCCTCTGCAGAGACCCCTGTACTGTAAGAAGGACAGGAGAGAGACTCGTAGCATCAAAAAGAAAAGTATCACCGGACCAAATGAACTGTATGGGACCGCTCGAGAGAGTGGGTCAAGTCAGTGGAGCTATGTTGTCCTACCCCACATGAGGATTTAGTCCAGCATATTTCGGATAGCATGGCTGATAAAATATAAAGACTGATAAGCTGGCTGAGATGGTCATAAAAATGCTATGACTTCTTCTAGAATGGACACTCTTCCAAATGCAATGCAATGCAATGGGATTTATACATGGAGACCAGGAAAAACTTCGGGTTCGCACACTCATTGAGTATCCATCATGGTATCGTGGAGCACAGATGACTAGGAACTTCCAGCGGGGAGTCCAGAATTGTTCGGGGGGGTCTTTGCACAGCATAACCTATTTGGCTTTATTGTGCACTCTTGCCAACGAAGCCAACTGAAGGCTAGATCCTCAGCTCCTGCCACATGTCCCAGTAGGACTAAACTGGGAACTGATGGCTTCTGAACTCACTCAGGGCATCTTGCTCACTTCACTGTTTGGTCCAGATAAGGATGGATAAAAGCCTCCTGCGGTCAGTAGCTAACTGTAGGACCTCGGTTGACCTGGGCGGGTTAAGTGGAGACAGCAGGGATGTGGAGCATGCTGTGCGACTTACCGGTGGCCCTGGAGGACCTGGAGGCCCTTTTGGTCCCAGCAAACCTCGGGGTCCCTGCAAAAGGAAATGCACATGCATATGAGGGGTCTCTTTCCAAGTCCTACTGACATCAGTGGAATGAGTCCTATTGACTTTATTCACCCTTGGATCAGGTCCAAAGAGAGTCAGAAACAAATGGCACAGTCAACCCCCCTGGCATGTTCCCTAGGGTCTGCAGGGTGCTGAGTGCTCATTTCTCCCCTGAAGACAAATATCTTGCATTCAAGATCTTGTCTTACTCTACCGCAACTATGCAACCGGTCCAATAAAAGAGATCACCCTATGATATCCTTGCCTCTTGCATAATTCCTGGACCACCATGGCTACAGCATCACTCTAACACGACCCTTTTTCCCATTGAAATCCTGAGCACTGATGCTGCCGATCACTTGTCAGCTCTGCAACGTGTGCTCTCAGTCTTATTTTAGAATTGGATGTCACTGTAAATAAAAGTGTGAGTGCGAGTACAAGTGCGAGTGTGAGCAAGAGAGCGGCAGGCAGGCACGTGTGTGTGGATGATATTTTACATAAGTAGCCTATGAATAACAGAGAGGAAGACACAGCAGCAAATGTCACTTCGGCAAGTTTTGAGTGTTCAGTCCTGTATTTAACACGCAAAGATCAGGAGGCTTTTTCAGCGCCTTTGAGTGACTTCAGAACATCGATCCAATCAGCCCCTGCTTTTAATTACTTCATCACTTTTGATAAGCCTACCCTGAATGTGCAGCCCCTTCTCCGAGCCCTCAGATAGACTCCCAGGTGAAAAGAAATGGCATGCGAGCTCCTGGAAAGCCAGCATTTGAACCCGGGGCCCTCTGTTATGTTAGGTACGGCTTGCCATTTAACAGGAGCAATGCTCATTCATTGTCACGGAGGAAAACTGTGCTTGACTGATGGGCACTTTGCCTGCCTCTCCAAATATTGCATTTTGCTTTTGATAGTAGGGACAGCACAGAAGAGTTAAAATAAAAAGGTTACAAGATAAAATATGACAGCTTTTAAAAATAAAAGAGAGAGCCTGAGTCTGCAATGACTTCACTGGCCTGATCCTGGAAAGACTCGGGCTCAGCAACATCAGGACATCAGTCATTGAAATGACTGCTGCGAGTTGGCCCAGGCTATCGAACCAGCAAGGTTACCCACTCGCTTAAGCCTCTGCATACTGGGTCCCACAACGGCAACTCCTTAAGCTACATCCTTGTCTGAACTGTCTAGTGACAGCTGAACGACACCAAATTTTAAGCTTAAACCATCAAAGGCCGTACACCTTGCCCCTTTTATTTGCTATTCACCTTCAGGAAAGTGGGTTTTGGCTACAGGGAGCAGAAAATGTCCATGGAAATTACAGGCAGTGCATTCACGGCCCCAAAGGTTTCTTGTATTATAATTTTAATCTCTTCCCTTGCTCTACATTTGCTCTTTTTTCCCCCCCTACTGCTATTTTACTTCCACATGCGCTTTGTCACCTAAACTTCTCTTTCCTGCCTGTACCACCTGAGCACATAAATGTTTTTAAGAAGTTAATAACCCAGAAGTTATTGCTTAGACACGTGTTAAAGAGATAGCCGGGTTGATGAATCTTTTGCAGAAGTTAATTAGACGTCCCATCTATAATTTAGTTCCAATGACTCTGTAAATGCCAGCCCTTTCCTCGCTTATATGAAGCTGTAAGCCAACATTTCTCATCTATTACTCTCCTACCACCAGCCTGGTATTTATAACAAAAAACAAGGCATTTTTAGAGCAAGGCTGACAGTGGAGGGTAGGTAATTAATTTCCTTTTTATTACTAGGAAAATGTTTCGGACGCGGTAATCAGCTGATTTTAATGAAGCGACAATTCTGCTGCATGGGGACATCTCTGGATAGTCAGAAAAGTAGCTTTTATTGTAACGAGTCAAATCGGGGATAAATGGGTTTGGAAGCCATGGTGCTCTAAGAAGTCTCAAGCTGGCGACACTGTTGTGTCAGAAATTAATGCTGCTTCTTGAACGTGGTGAATCCTGTCAAACTCTACGAGCCTTTATGTGAACTTTCTAGCTAAAGTTGCTTCAGTTGCATTTGCAACTCTTGCATCCTCATCTATGGGAGGGAATGCTCCCCTCCGCTGAACCTAATTTAGCTGCTTCACAATTAGCAGCAAGGGCCCCGATCCTGAACAGGTCTGCAGACGCACTTCACTCGATACATGGTGGGAAGAAATACTGGCCCCAATGGCAAAACGCCTACTAGTTTCAAGAGGCCACTGTGATCTCAATGGGACTGTTCATAGGGCATCAAAATGAGCGTGTATTTAAAGTTAGTGCCGGCTAGGGGTTTTAAGCAGAGGCGGGGTGCCGGCGGCCAGCGGGGCGTGCTGCCCCCTGCCACTAGCATTGCAAGTGCTACAGAAACTGGATCTTCCCTGGATAGTATCAGAGGTTAAAACAGTCGCCTGTTTACATCTAGAGTCGTGACAGCACAGATAAACCCCCAATATTTCCACAAATATTTGTGTAACCAAGCTTTGCTAGGACACACGTGCCTGGAAAACAAATCGAGGCTAAGCTTGTGCATATTTAAATGTTCAAGAAAGCCAAAATATCACACACACTTTCCGGGAGTGATTTAAACTGCAAGCCGCCTACAAGAGCGCTGCTTGCTTCATCATGTGACTCAGGCGACCAATCACTGCCAAGTAGCGTGTTTCAAATTCTGGATTTTAAATTTCAAGTCGTGGCGACCGAACAAACAAAGAAACAAACAAACAAAAAAAAATCAGTGAGAAGTTTTGTGTTTTAAAACATAAATTAGGTTTGTGGAAGTTTTAAAACATAAATTAACTGGAGGGCAGGTTGCTTCGCCTAAAGCCATCTCATAAAGCAAAAGACAGACAGAAGTTGTCAAATCAATTATAGGCTACAAGTTGTTCACTTGGAAGTGATAAGAGGCTAGTATCTCTTTGCCGCCTTGAAGATTTTATCCGGATGCACTGCCTCGCACTGTGGGATTGCTGGTGAGTATGTCTACTGCAAAGACAGTGTTAGGTGCTGGGACTGCAAACTCGAGAAGCACCGACGTCCTGCAGAGCAAGACACCCACGTGCTGAAAGCAAGAAGAAAGTACTTACAGGTTCTCCAGGTAGACCTCTGGGCCCAACTTCTCCATCATCACCCTATTTGGCAGTAGAGGAGACAAATGAGAGGGAGAGAGTCAATCAGTTAAATTTCAGTCACATTCAAGGTATCTCATCCTTGTTAAATAATAATCGCACAGAAAACCAGCTTCCCTGGAGTAATAAAAGGGTATCCGTGCATAAGGAAGACCTCATAAGCCTCGATGCTAATACTGCGTGCGCAGAATTTACCGGAGATTAGAAATGCTGTAAGGATGCTTCATAATTCATGTCCGTGTTTATATAGATGGATGTTGTTAACACACCAGATATTGTAGGAACAATTCGAGGCATATAAGTCAATAAGCAGCAGATTTAGTAACTAACCAAATGGAGAAGCCAATATAGAAAAGCCAGCATGGGAATTCAGCTTAGCTGTATTAAACTGTTAGCCCTCTGGATTGATTAGCAGAGCTAAAAATGGGGGGAGACTCTTAGATCATCTACTCCATCTCCTGTCAAGGCACCACCGATCCCTGCAGGATATTCTTCGTTTCTTTGTCCGTGCACTTTTAAATTACACAGAACAGGGGGTGGGCACCGAGCCATGGGGGAGGCTACGCCTGTCTGACGCATCTCACCATTAGGAAATCAATTCTGACGTGCTAAAAGAGCAGGATATAAAGACACGCAATTGAACTTGCTACTCCTTGCTTTGCCCTTTGGATGCCTTTCCCCCACTCCCTTAAAAAAAACCTCTTGCCTCTTTGCATTCAAGACCTTCATTTCCTACATCTACTACATCTTCCCCCTGTACATTGTTCAGATGAAGGATCATGGTAATGATATGTGGGTCTTTTCATCTTCCAAGCACTTTATGGCCTTCACTGAATTAATCCTTGCAAGCATTCAGTGAGGGAGGGGGTATTACCCCATTTAACAGAGGGAAACAAATACATACATAATTGATCCCAAGCTAAAGAAAGAGATGTGATTAGAGCCCAGGGAGGTCCTTTCGTACTCCTAGGCCTGTGATCAGACCACTTAACTACGCATTTCTCAGAGCTTTTCTCTCAATGGCTTCCACTAATTAAATGTAACAATATTAAGCAGAAACAGAATTAAACCTTCTAATCTTTGATTCCCGAGGAAGTTGGGAACTCCCACCCCTAAGCCTTGCGGCACTGGACTGGAACATATTGAAGAGACGCGTAAAATAGGAAGCACATTTTATTTGGAAAGGAAATTCAACCCCTTTTTTTTTCCCCTCTCTCAAATTTCTTTGGAAAATAATTAATAAACTACCCCCCGTTTTCCAACAGGAAAAAACCCCCCAACTTTCAGAAGATTTTGTCCCCCTATATTTTTCTCCCTTCCCATCCCCTTCTCTTTTTTCCTCCCTTTATACCTTTTTCCCTCCCCCCACACCTTCCTCATTTAGGGCTTCAAAATGGAGCACAGAAGAAAACAGGAAAGACAGAAGAGGAAAATTCAAAATCTGTTAGTTTTCATTTGGGGCCAAAAAAGGGGAAATTTTGAAAAGTCCAAATCGTGGCCATGCATAAAGGGAAGCCAGTTAAAGCCAAAACACAGGGGTCATACGAGCCCAGTATTCACTCCTGCGCAGGGCAGGGGGTCGGACTTGATGATCTGCTCAGGTCCCCTCCGACCCTACATCTACGAATCCATGAAAGCCTCAGGTGGAAAATTAAGCCCAGCATTTTACCTTTCCAGAGAGCCCCTTCAAGGGGCAATATTCAGTACTTGATGGCACTTCCCAAGTATAGCATGGACACAACACAAAACACAGTTGGGGCCAGCGCAACGCATGCTGAGTCACGGCCACATGTCCGGTGGCCGCCTTTCTTCTCCAAGACCCCAAGATGAACTGCTATCAGTTCAGACAATCAGTGTTTTGCATTAGGTCCGATGCCAGGGCTTGCTTGCTGTTTTCATTATGCATCCGTCTGATGTTGCATCTGCTTCTTGTTTACAAGGCTTAATTCTTAATTCAAAGGAGCGCTTTGCTCAGAGATAAAACTTACCCTCTCCCCATCCTCTCCGGGTGCTCCAGGGGGGCCGGATGGACCTGGCTCACCCTAGAAAACAAAGGGCAGAATCAACCACCTTGAGGATGTCTCAGAGAAGACGCACCGATTTCATTTTCCCTTACAATGCTGTACAGCAGCTGTATGGCATAGGAATAAACTCTGCTTCATTGTTCCTCAACCTGCCTAAGCCCAGAGGTACTCAGCTTCCTCGCCTCCACCAGTCTCCTAGTATCCTTTAAAAAAGTTAAACAGTGGTCAAAAGGTTATGAAGGTCCATCTTGTATGACGGTCCATCTGCCGTAGTGGCAGATGTGATCCATCCTGTGGGACCCATCTGCCGTAGTGGCATGCCCAACCTGTGTGCAGTCCCCTCCACATCTGGCTCATGACAAGGCATGTCCTGACTGCCTTCCACTCTCACACTTCTTGCTGCAAGAGATGCCCTCCCTCTTTACACCCTGGCTCAGGAATCGGTGTAGGGAGGAGACCACAGATCATGGGGCTCCACAAATTGGGACAAGGGGAGATGTGTGGATGCAGGAATGTCATCGTAGCCTCTACTAAGCTCAACACCACTGTTAGCATGAATGAACATGGGACATGTTGTAGGATGACTGCTGGGCACGCACGAGATGCAATGCAATTAGTCTCATCAGAGGCTCCTGTTTAATTGTTAGCATCTCCTCTACAGAATAACAGGCCACAGGCTGTGTCTGTTGGGACTATCGCAACCCATCAAAGACTTGCTTGGGGATGTCATTATGGGTATGGAAACCAAGCACCGTCTCTACTGTGTTCACTGCATTGACTTTAAGGACAAGGGCTTAGCTTTGGACACAGCTGTTACTGCCACCCAAAATGCACCGTAGCATTTTCAAGTGTGTTAAACATCTCCATTACGCTCTACCTTTCTGTCCCAAAATGGCCTGGTAATCACTTTGTAATCTGCTTGACTCTTAAAACATTCCCTCTGGCTTTATAAAATAATGACTACATTCTTCGGGGTGTTCTTGCCCTGCCAAAATCACTGGTCTTTTGCAATTTTTCCCATTCTTTAATTACAAAGCAAAGAGAAGGAACCCATTTTTTTTGGCTGGGTTTCTATCAACAATGGCACCATCTAAAAGCAGGTTTTGTTTCTTGCTTTTTTGTGTGTGTTTAAATCTGAGTTCTTGTAGTCCTTCCAAAGAGACTTTTTTCCTTCCCTCTCCCATGCGATTCTACAAGGGTTTTTTGACTTCCCAACATGTGAAAGCTATGGTTAGACAAGATTTTATGACACATCCTACACACTTTTATAGGCTCTGTCATTCTCTTGCAATCGCCCTTCTGGAGTCTAATTGCAGTCTGTTCAACTCCCATCACCACTCAAAAAAACCTCCTTATTACCCCCTGCATTTTAGCATTGCACAGCCATGAGTTTTAAATATAATAAGTACAACACAACAGAAACTAAAACTTACTCTGTTTCCCTTCTCACCAGGCAAACCAGCTAACCCGTCGAAACCACGGTCACCCTGAAAAGAAAAGAGAATTTAGCGTCAAACGGGGATCAGTACTCCTCCTCCCTCTGCGCTCCCCTCCGGCCCTCCCTGGAGAAACCAAGCTTTGCCTTCCTTTCCGAGTACCGAAGATTTTAGTATTACAGATGAAACAGCTCAATTAGCCCATCTTGCCCACATGATTCAAATCACCAAGGATTTTGCCAGTCCAACTTTAGGTTTCTCAAACAATATCCCACCACTTCCCTTGGGAGAGTTTTCCATTGCTTCACGCAACTCCCTTTGCAGAAGCAGTTATGATATTTGGTCTCTTCGGTCTATATTTTTAACTCTCTTCATTTCACGCCATTGTGAATCATAACCCCCTGGTAGCAACCAAAATACCAAACTTTCCCGTGCCTGTCAACACCTTTTAAATTAATTCCACCCCAAAGTCCTCTTATAATACATCCCGTCTTTCTGCCCAGAGCTTTCCCCGCTTTAACCCTGCTAGAGATACTCAAGGTGGGGGGAGAATAAAGCCACCGGACGCCCGAGTTAATAAAAACAGGATTGGGGAAGAGAAGTTTGCTGACCCAAGAAAGAAAATTGCTAAATGCGATTGCCTTCACTCTGGAGCTGCAGAGGACGTTCCCTTCAGCGAAGTGACTGACAGCTAGTCTCAAGTCAGAGTTAAATAGAAAGAAAATGTGTCCTTTGGAGGTGCAGAACGCTAAGCTGCTCAGCACACATAGAGCCTGAGGCAGCAGATATCGACTGATATTTTAATTGATGGGGAGAAGTCATGTATGGGAATAAAGCAGGGCTTGGCACTGCTAAGCTAAAAGAAAGAACAACTGTCTCGAATCAATCCAGTCCTCAGTAATCAATGGGTAATCAGAGTGCGCCATGCACCCAGGATCAGGCCCCTGGGTTGCACCCAATTTGACCAAGGAAGAAGACGATGCTGTCAGGTGGCCAGGGTTTAGTCCCAGTCCTACCACAAAACTAACTGACTGGCCCTGGACAAGTCACTGCAGATTAAAAATGCGAAGAATTCAAACAAAAACAAAGGGAAAAAGTCCAATGAGTTGGGGTACTTCCCCCCCCGGATGCCTGCTTTGGCAACATCACCCACGCGACCGGGGAAAACTGTTAGTGCAATGTGAAGGATGAAGTTGCTTGCCCAAGGTCACACAGTAAAATAATGGTTGAGAATCCAGGAGCCCTTTCTCCCATTCTAACTTTGAAATAAACCCTCCCTCAAACACAGAGCATCATAACACGGCAAGATGCATGGCCCCAGCCTCTCGACATTGCAATCAGGGAAAGTCTACAATGCCGGAACCAATTGAAGAATAAAACCACTCACTAAGAAAGCAAACAAGATGAGTGATGGCTATTTTTTATCAAGCTCCAGAGCATCCCTCTAAGTCCTTGCATGATGGAATTAGTCGCCATCTCTCCTGCTATTTGTTACTCTCTGTTCCTGTTTTCTTGGCATCCACTCCTTCGAGGGGAGTAGATACTCATTAAAGCACTTGACTGGAGAAATGCTTTGCAGTCTCCTTTCCCTGTATCAACCCTCCCCCCACTCCCACATCTACTCCAGTGTCAAGTATCTACATAAGAAAGTACTTAAACCTTTCAATAGAGGAATTCCTGTGCAAGCTTTCTCTGCATTCACTTGTGGATGAAAACGGCTCCTTTCTTGCCTGATAATAGCGCAAGATCCCGGGGAACTAAAGAATTGCATCTCTGCCATCAGCACATGGCATTAAAATTCCAAGACATGCCATCTGCATTTCCTTTCCTGGTTAATGGGTATTTTTTTCTGGAGTTATTATTTCATGACATTTTCAACTGTTCATTCATGTTTGCTTTTCATAATTGGGATTCCAAAGCATTTGATCTTTAACCACACGCACAGAGGGAACAGATTTCTTACTCATGGGGTTCCTCTGGTTAAACAATTTTATGGAGGAGAGAGATTATTATCGGTTATTGTGCATTCAGGCCTTGGTGTCTGATTTCCGCCTCTGTTGTGCTGAACCCCCGACCAAAGCAGATACTGCTGGATCGCTCCCATCCTAGTGGACTGGATTCACTTGGCTGGGGTCCACTCTGTTGCTCTATGTACAAGCAGCTGTGAACACAAAGAGCATATAAATATGTAACGCTACCTTTGGTCCTGTCTGCCCTGGCATCCCGCGAGCACCATCGCTGCCAGCACGTCCCTGAAACGGAGAAGAGAAAGACAAGAACAAAAGCTAAGCAAGACCACAGAGACATCTGCTCTTTGGCTTGCGGCAGACTGAAGCTTTATTTAAGTCCGAGCTTCCTTGCTGTGGGATGAGGGATAAAAATGATGGCCTGTTTTTGAGGCGGTCACATGCCTGCTTTTGCCTGGCTCACAAATGAGGGGCTTCAAGTAAAATGGTAGGGGACTGCTCCAAACGTGAGATGTCAGGACCAGGTCACTGATTTGAGAGAGGAAACATGAATAAAACATCATTCGATACATGTCAAGATATGTAAGTGATGGTGCGCATGGAGTGCAATGAGACAGCAGTGATTAACAACCCCAAAGTTGGACACATAAGGTTGTTTCTTAATTTTTCCTACAGCAAGAAGCAGCAATGCCTCGGGGAAGTTGAAGCCCTTAATATGACCAAGTGGCAATGCCGGTTCACTGCATCAATAGGCTGTAGGTCATCTCTGGGATGAACCCAGTGGGTCTCAACCCCCTCTCAAGCCAGAGATGCAGGATCAACCCTGGGGCAGTCAGTGGAATTGGAGCTAAAGTGGTGTGATAGGATCGAGCATTAAGCCAAGGAGAATGGAGGGAGAACCTGGTTTGGTTGACTAAAGCAAAGGAAAAAAATGGAAATCAGAGCTTAAAGAGGCCTCTTCTCTCCATCCCTCCTCTTCTGCCAGCTCTTCACACTGCACCATTATGTGCAAATGCCAGACGCAGAAGCCACGGTGGAGACCGACTCCAGGGCCAGATGCTCGACACCTTCGGGGATCGCGTGCTCAGAGGTGCATATCAGGCATACACGAACACCAAAGATGCCGAGCGCACTTACCCTGCGGCCTGGTTTTCCTGAGGGGCCTGGTGGTCCTTGGATGCCACGGGGACCCTGCGAAAGAATGAAAAGATTAAAAAAACAGTAGCATCTGATGACAGGCACTGCATCCACCTAACTTCTGCGTGTGTTCAAATGAAAGCCGCAGCCATGGGAAGAGCTCCTCACTTGTTCCTCGCAACATGCGTTGCAGACCAATCTTTGCATCTTTGCTCAGGCTTTTCTCATGGAAGGGAATGGGTGTTGGCTGAGTGTTGCTAAGGCCTAAAGGGTCTTCAGGATGGAAGTACTAACCTCCCAGAGCACTCATCTACCTTGTGCTCAGGCGTCTGCCCACACTGGGATGTGCTGTTGGCCATGGAAGAGCTACGGGAGACATTGAGGTTTGGAGACGACGAGATTTAGAGGTACTTATAGTAGACCAAGGTGTAAAAATGTATGACACTCAACCTGGTAACCCACCCTGGAATCTACAACATTGGGAGTGGAAGAAAAATTTCTATTGCACTGAACAGCAGTTTGGCTGGAGTTAAGACTAAGTGGTAAATTAAAGGCTTTCAGGACTTGTCCATGAAAGTCTTTGCTGGAAATCAGCACTGCCTGTCCCTCGATGTGTCAGCCTGGATAGCTCTCCTTAACAAGATGCCTCAATTCTGTATTCAGATACTCGAATGCACCCAAAGCAGAAGGGATATTTCAGCTCCTTCCCAAGTTTACTTGCCCTTTAGAAACTTTGAGTCCCACCTCCAGAACACCTACTAGAAAAGAGACATATTCCCACACTTAGCAGCTGTAGACACCATATCATTACCACTCCCTGAAGGCATTAAGCGATGTTTTCATACATACCTGAGGTCCCATATCACCAGATTCCCCCTTTATTCCTCCACTCCCTGGGGGTCCCTGTGAGGGGTATAATGAAGTTAATTAGACTTTGTCACTGTGAGGACACACAGAAGATATGGGCTGTCAAAAAAAGGCTTGCTAAATTAGGCACTTCAAGAATTGGCTGGGAATCCGCAGCACCCAATGCAACAGATGCTCCGGCAACCAAAGCTTGGATACCAAACAACTCTTTCCTATTTGTACTTTAGACTGTTTTGTGCATTGCTTCTGTTTGCCACGAGGCTTAAATCACAGAAGGTAATGATGACGTGGGCCAGCGTGGGAGAACACGCAGAAGCTACAACTGTCTGTATGCATTCTGCGTGTGCAAATCCCAGCATCAGTGCACACGGCAGCATGCAGGTGTTAGCGTGCAGAAGGGAGGTGCACATGTGAAGGCCCTTCTGACTACCAGGACATTCATAGACGCCAGGGGCCCAATTTAGAGGCAACTTCCAAACGTCAGTTTTGTCTCTAGCATGAGGCCATTTACTTACCACGGGGCCTGGCCTTCCAGTAAGACCCATTGGGCCTGCAGGTCCTCTTAGAGCCAGCTGCAACAGAAAATGAAAATCAAATGATTTCGCTGCTCTTTGTACCCCATCGGTGGACTCAGACAAAGCCACCGTGAATCACACCTTACACAGGCCAGAGGGGCTCTAACACTGGAAGCAGAAATTATCCTCCTGTATATGCCAAGTGGGCAAAATACATGACTTAAGACATACAGATGCTATATCCTTGAAGACAGTGAGCTTCGGCACAGAAGGGGCCTATTCCTGCTCAAAGGCCAAACTCACTCCTGGGGCAGTTTCTTTAATTTCTGTGAAGTTATACAAGCAATGAAGTTCCCTTAGACCGTATGATATATAGCAAGTGTTATATTATATAAAGTGTATACATTATATAGTCTCCCCTCCAGGAAGGATGTGCCAGCAAGCCTGATCCCTGGCTGCTTTTAATTCACCTATGGGATAATTAGCCACTACAATTTAATTTGCCATTGGCTTGCATCTCCAACAGCATCCACACCTTCGTTATATTAGCGTAGCTCCACTGAAGAGAATATACAGTCTCCAGGATACACACGGTATTGCTATATATGCAGGTCCATTTTTCAAGATGCTGCCCATTTCCTCTATTATATATGGTGCAAGGGCTACATTTATGTAGATAATGGAAAGTACCTCAGTAAATGAATTAATAAATAGGCATATAAAACAGGCCAAATCCTTAGCTGATGTTTGAAGTTGATGAAGTTATGCTGTTTTTCACCAGCAGATGATCTGGCTCTGTCTGAGTAAGTAACTTGAGTAAGACAGATGCTAATAAGGCTCTTTGTGCTATACAACGGAAATTAAACTGCGCCTATACGTGCATAGATTAAAGGAGATTTTCCCCCTTTACTTTCATTATCCATAACCTGACAGTTCAATTTAGGACGATATGATTTTTTTGCTGTTCCTAGACATGGAACATCAATTCAACTCCAGTGGGCTGGGCTTTTTTTAGCACAATAATTAAAAAGTTATGTAGCCGGCATCAAGTCAATAATTTTGATGGCGGGTAATGGGCCTGCCCATACTTTATAACATCACTTGGACAATTTGTTCCAGTGCCACAATTCAATACTTTAAAAGACTTGTAATTATCTGTGTGCTCCAGTAATTAAAATCTACCCGTGACTGCACTTGGAATGGCATAAATATTGCACAAATGCTACTTTTGGCATCTTTTTAGTATTCCCCATTTAAAAGTAGCTGCTGAAAAATACTGCCTGCTGGGACAATGTTTGGTCTCTTTACTGAAAATCAAATTTCCGGGGAATATATCAATTTAATAACGCAATTAACTAAAATTAAAAGAAAGAAAATCATCCTTTCCACTCCAGGATTCCTTTTCCTCTCTCCACTCAAACACGCACTCTGCCTTAAGCAAGGAAAAGTCTGATTCAATCTCTCTCTCTCTCAAATGCAGTTGCTAGTGATCCCAATTTGAATTTGTAAACTGGACAGAGCTGTTCAAAAATTGGAAAAATTACATTTTTTACCCCCAAACCTCACAGCTGATTTTTAGCTACATTTTTATATTGACCAATACATTATTTCTGGCCAAAGAGCACTTATGGTTTTGACAGAGATATAGATACATTATTTGGTTGCATATGTGACTTTCGTTATAATTTTGATTGGTGTTATTTCTATCTATCTATCTATCTATCTATAGATATGGATATCTATCTATCTATCTATCTATCTATCACTATAGATATGGATATCTATCTATCTATCTATCTATCTATCTATCTATCCACACCCTTGTTATATTAGCGTACCTCCACTGAAGAGGTCTATCTATCTACCTAGGTATCTATCTTTCTATCTATTTATATACTATAGATAGACAGAGAGATAGATAGAGATCGAGATCTATATATAGATATCTATAGATATAGGTATATCTATCTAGAGAGATATCTATATAAATTTCTATCTATCTATCTATCTATCTATCTATCTATCCTATAGATAGATATAGATATATAAATATATATATAGACAGATATATGGAGATACTATAGACAGAGAGATCAAACTCTCTATATAGATATCTATATATACACATATATCTATCTTTTTTACACACACGCACACACACATGCACACACACACACACACACTTAAAACTAAACAATCCAAATTTTCCATGCACAGGGAAAGAAAAACAACTGAAAAGAAAAAAGAGAATAGACATTGTACATGAAAACTTGTTACTCAAAAACCCAATTTCCCAGCAAAATAAGTTTTGATGGCAATTTCTAAGCAGCCCTAAACTGGGACTGATTAGGCATTGTTAGAAATACAATCCTTCAACATGACTCTCAGATGATTAAAGGGCAGAGAAATGGGGCTGCCTTCAGAACAACGGCCTTGTGCTCTGTCTGCGTGCGACTAAAATTGCACTGACTTGTAAATTTGAGGTTGGAGGGGAGCCAAAATAACCCCATCTAAGCCAAACTCCTCATTAGGAGTCATAACAGGGTATAGAGAAATGTGCCACCCTGCTAGCTCAAATTCTGATGACCCTGATTTCGTTGATTCATGTAACGAGTTTCTTTTAGGCCATTACAGCAACCGCGCCCAAAGGCTGCAGCTAACGGCAGCACACGCTGTTTAGCCATTCATTACACCAGGGCTGCATCTAATTTAGGTGACAAGGGCTGCATTCTGACTTGGACTAGATGAAGGCACAAGAGAATAAGGGCCTGTGCTTATCCCTGTGTGAACCACGCAGACTGGAGACCTGAGTTGCCGGTTGAAGTGCAAATACCCACATTAGATCCATGCAGGGGTGCAGAAGAGGTAAAACCTGTGCTCCGTGCCCCATGCTCTTCGCCAGCAGCAAATGACCCAGTGAATGTGTGCATGGCAGCACAGTATTGCTCATTTGCCACTGTAATAAGTGAGCACTGATTACTACCCCCCACTAGCAAAGAATAAGTACGGAAAGGGACTGGACCTTCAAGGGATGCCTCTGGCTACCGTGCCGCCCTGGGCTGTAGCGTACGCTCCCCCAGCCTTTGCTGAGGGCTGTTTCTAAAGCTCCTGTCTAGCTCAGATTTGGCACTACTAAGTAAATAATGCAAAAATGCATTCTCTGAATGCCTTCCCTTCTGCCATAATTATGTCTACTGTATTTTCACTGCCACAAGTGAGCAATCATGGTTCCCTCCCCAACACACATGCTTGCATTAAGTGAATTTCAAAATGACTCTCCCTGGAGCTGAAGTTTTAATTTGAACACGTGAATAACTGGGTGTTAAGTGCTGGCATATTCACACAGTCAGGGTACAGAAACAACACAGTGGAGTGTAGGTGGCAGATAACAGACAATAACCAACGTAGCTTGAATGACCAGCACGGACAGGGACCTTTTTGTGCTGGCTCCATAGCATCAAATACCAAAAAAGGATAGTCATCACATATTTCAAATAACAATGTTTGAAGGAAATTGTGACCCGTTTGCTGATTCATAGAAATGCAGAACAACTTACATGCGTGATATTTGCTGATTTATTGAGAATGACTCACTCGAAATATAACACATGCATAACAAGCTTTGATAGGGGTTTTCAACACTAGGGACCAAGCTTTCTGCTGGCATAAACAGTAATATTCCAATGAAGTCAAGAGACCTCAAACCAACTGTAGCAGCTGCAGACTTGGTTCAAACCCCACCCCCAAAAAACAAAAAAGCCCCACCCGTTGTGGAGTTTGGAAATAGGGTTTTCAGAGATGTAAAGGTTTGGCATGTCTAGGTAATATTGAATAGCTGCAGTTTGTAAAGGCAAGACCTGAGGAACCCCATTGAGTGTGCTTATCCTAGTCCAAAAGCACCTGAAAGACGTGTTTTCACTTACCCTGGCCTGCTGCAGTATGGCTTGTGCTTGGGCTTCCTGTGCCGAAACGAGAGGTCCTTTCGAGCCACCATCTCCTCCTCCGCTAAAACGGAACTGCAAGGAACAAGATGCAACAAACAGGTCACAAGGTCCCTGTCCCGTCTCCCTCTCTGGACTTCCTGGTACCTTTATTCGGCATGGCTGGATAACTCAACCCTGTCAAGAAGAGGTTTGGCATGCAAAGGACATGCCCATGCCACCACGGGGTATCTTCCCATACTGGAAGGAAAATGCGTTCCATGATCTTTTAAGGCCTCTCACCACCTTGGACATCTATGAAACCTGGTTCCTTGCAAGGGGAAATCCTAGGACTCTACGACTTCGATGATACTACCGCTCCATCTAGGTTGAGCATAACCCTCTTGTTCGGTTGGTAATAGGTACTAAAACCAGCTGACAAGGCGACCTCGGCACACTGAACCCAAGAACACGATTTACAGGCCTGGGGCTTGTTGCTGCAGGGGCCAGCAAAGGTATTGTAATGGCCAGCTAAGCACTATAACAACATTTTGCAGCTGGTCTAAGCAGCACTGGGCCTCCTGCCAGCAGCCTACACATGCATTACCCCACTACTTGGAACCTGTACAAGTGCACTGTGGTTTCTATGCAAGACTCCCTTCAATACCCAACTGCTTCTTTTCCAGCCATTGGCTTCCTTGGGGGTTTCTCATATCAAGAGAGACACAATGCACTCGGTGCCATCCCTTTGGTGTCCTAGGACCAAGAGGGCTGATTCAATGCATGCTAGCTTTGCACGGGGGGAAAGACCACTGGCTAAGTGGCCACAGCTTCCAGAGGCAACTAATCAAAGTCAATACCTACAGTTTTGGGAGCCCAAACTGACCTTTGAAATGGGTCTGATTTTCAGAGCATGGGTGCCTAGTGCTGTCGGGCTCCTCTAAGGTGTCTCAAGTCAATCCTCCTCCCGTGGAAGCTGAGCACTTTTCATTCATGAATTTTAAACTTGGCTTTTACCAACCAAAGAAGTAATTTGACTGGGTGAGTGAGTATAAAAACTCGGGCCTCCATTTTATCAAGAGGAAGAGAGTGATTCAGGTGGGCATGTGAGGTCCCCAACAAGGGACAACTGGTAGTCAAGTGTAGGACCTTGAACTATTTACAGATCTCTTTGTACCCAGGCATTTTTGGTACTCACAGGCAACATAAGCATTGTCCCCGGTGGCCCTGGTAAGCCATCTGCTCCTGGAAGACCTGACCGGCCAGGAGGTCCCTACAGTGGGAAGAAGGTAAAGATGAATCACTATATAGCAGGTATGTAGAAATCTAGTTATTCTGTGATAGTTGGAAGGGCATTTGCCTCTCTTTCAACATGGACAAAGCTGATGAGTATGCCCCGAGACGCTTCCCTTCTCAATGGTATTCAGATCAGACTAAAGCTGATGGCCCATTTAAGCAAACCATGTGGTAAAAGAGCTGTAAGCACACATTGAGTTTCTTGGTAATCCCATCCTCTCACCCCTTTCCCCAGTACTTTCAAGTGTGCCACGAGCAATTTTCAGATGAACAGTAAAAGCCTTTGCAATGTCCCAGATCAATGGTATCAATATGTAGTTGGGCACATTAAACCCAATTATAAAAGTATAGGAAACCTCATAAGTCAGACCAGGGAAGATGAAATGTGAGGGAATAAATTCACTTCCGTGCATGTTCAATAAACTGGCTCATTTCTTTCTTTTTTATCCTACTGAAATAGTTTTGTCAATAGTGGGGCCAAAACATCTGCTGGGGTCATTCAGAAAAGCTCCATGGATGTCATTGCAACTCTGCTGATGAACATGAGCTGTGTATCTCGAGCTCACTCTAAGGGAACAATGATGCAGTCAAAAATCTATCGATGAATCTATAAATAATAAAATACAGCCCATTTTCTAAGAGCAGCCTCGAGATTTTTTGCGCTCACAACTACATGTCTGAAAAAAATGCCCAAGGTAGCCCACATTTGCACATCCATCTAGCAATACAACATGCAAATAAGGACATCATCTAACTATCACATGTGCACGCATAATTGCAATTTTTCACACCAGCAGGCAAAGCTATGGACATTGCAGACACAATCCTTTCCCATTTAACGAGTTTTACCATTCACTTCAAGGAGGCAGGATCAGACTCCGGTCGAATAATACTAAATTCAGGTGGGCTTTCATGTTTTCCTGCAATGATTTAAAGCAGTCCCATGTTCATTTAATTTTTTCTTTCTGTTGAAATGAAAGTTGCATAAATCCTCCTGAGTGAGCTCTCTGGAGGTGGCCGTCTGTGCTGCATTGGCTGTTTGAGGGTGTTTAACAAACAGAAGATGGGGTCTCTGAGGAGGTGCAAACAATGTCCTACTGCTTTCTGCACTGGCATTTTCAGTATTTTGGATGGCATCTGCCTGGCCCTACTCCATCATCCAGGAACCTGAACACTTGGATGGAGTCTTGCCAAGTCTCATTCTCCCTTCAGCGATCCACAAAGCAGGATCATCCTCGCTTCTGGCGCGCACACAACAAACATAGGAAACCCCCTCCCCGTGCAAAGCGGCAGCCTTGATTAGCATTACAAGAGTTTGCTGTGCCTCCCCTGCATTATGTGCATGCAATCAAGGGCAGACTCTGCCCTCAAAAGGCAAGGTAAAGTGATGGTGGAGGGGTGCAGGCTGGAGAGGGACACAGGGGACAGGAAGAAGCAGAGAAGGAAACATGGGCAGTTTTCAGGAACATGCAAGTCTCACCGACTTTCAAGCAGATGTAGGCATTTAAAATGGGAAAATGGGACTGAGAAGCCATGGGCACCAAAGGTGACATGTCCTTAAGTACTTAAGTGACTCTGTGGCAAGCTGGGAAGTGACCCCCCCCCCATTCCCCTGACCCTAAGTGTGTGCCTTAACATGAAAAAAAATACTTTTTGTTGCAATGTCTCAGTTGGTCTAATAAAAGGTATCATCTCTGAACCAAAAGTTCTAGATTTTTGCATTTCTTTAACCACTGGACTACATGCAAGGCTATGCACTGCATTTTTGCATGAGCCTCTACCTCCCTGCCTCTTCCCTTAATTTAAACGGTTCCTCCCTTTCTCTGCACTCTCTCTTCTCTACTCCCCCTTTCGAAACCAAACCCAATAATATTCAGGGTGAATTTCCCAACCCAAGAGTAGAGAGGCCAGAATTGGGGAAAGCAACAAACTCTTCCGGACAACCTGTGACGTGCACTAGGTCCATTTATTATATATATATATATATATATATATAACACCGCTCTGCCATTAGGAAACTAAATAAGATGCTAGGTGAAGAACCCGAGGTCCGTGTTGCACTGCAGCTGACCCGGAATAAAAGCCCCGCTTGAAAATCTCCAGCAAACAGCCGCTGCAGCCAGTGATTTATCAGCAGAAAATACAGGCGGTTCCCTCGGCTGCTGGAAGGCGGCCGCGTAGCAAACCAGCCTACCCATTTTTCAACTCTAGCTCATGAAGCTACATCACTGTTTGCTTAGTTGCTGTTAACTGACTCCACTGATGAGAGCTGATAGGTACACAGGGTAGTCCCATCTGTTGGATATGAAGCACGATAAATAATTGAGACTAGACGTGTCTTATACAATAAGCTTCTCTTTCCACCCCATCCTACACCTTTTACTCCACCTCTTGTGCGTGCCGGATCAGCCCTGGATTTGCTGATTGTTCCTGATGTATTCTGTCAAACAAGCGTTGACAAAATGTTTTTGCACAAAAATGTGTGCATGCAAGTAGAGGGAGGAATTATAATAAAAACGCTTCCAATCGACACTCTGTTCCATTTCCCAGAGGCCTCTGAGTCATTGAAGAGCTGCCGCAAGCCTCATTCGCAGCTGGTGTAAATCAGGACCTCTCCAAAAAAAGACAAGGGAGTCAGGCGGATGTAACCGGGCGAGGATCTGGCCCTGTCAGCGGTATTCCGAATCTTCAGGCTGATTGCAAATATTAATGTAAGACTTGAAGAAGCAATTTAAACAATGAATGCCTTGTGCTTTAGCAAGCAGATAGTATAAACAGGACCACAGGGATGGACGGGGGAAAATCCAGGGGCTCAGATTTCCAAGCAGCACCCAACAGCACGGACGGCCAACACACAGATTGCTCCAACATTGTTGGCCTCTATATTTGGCACATCAATGTCTCAAGGATTATACTGCTGACACTTCCCTGCCTCGCCTTGGTCTTGGCACATTGGCTCCTCTAGGTTTGGTGCCATCGGAGGCCTGGTAGGACCGGGATTAGATCCTGGTTCATTTCCCTCTGAGGGCAACTGTCTGGATTTGCTCCTCAGATGGCTGGAAACCAGTCTTGGTGGCTTGCAAGAAGCAGCAAATTGCCGCCAGCCCCTGTTGTTTGATCGTACTCACTCTCCACATCATTCTTTACTCATCCACTCGTGGAGGCCCAACGGCAGGGAGAAACCCTCTGCCTCGGGCTCCAGGTAGACATGCTCTGAGAAGAAAGGGATCTGCCGCAGCAGGTGACCAGCATGCGAAATGCAGCAGTGAACCTGAAGAAGACACAATGCAGGAACATATCCCCACACAGCCATTTGCAAACTCAGGCACAATCCCAGGCAGATTATGATTCATTCTTACTATCATTGGGACTGGAGACCAGAGACACCTGGTTGTTGGCTGAAGTCACCAGGTGCAAAGAGGCTCCCTCTCCCCATCACCTCAGTCTAGTCCAGACTTTCTTCAGAACAGCCCCCTTCCGAGTGCACCATTTCTCTCCCTTCAAATCCTTCCTTAAGTCTTCCTACCATGCACTCCCCATTGATTGTTTCCACTGCTCCCTCCTGGAGCTGCAATGCCACGTGGGTTTTATACCCGTAGGGGTACGTGCTGCACGTCCTCTATTAGCACTTCTAAATATCAGGCGTTTTAACAGTGCTGGGTGAGCACACCAACATCCATAACAATACCAGACCACAGCACTGGCCTCTATCAACATAGCTGTATATTGAAGTGCATCGCTTGGATGCACCTAGGTGAGTGCAAAAATCTGTAGTTCAGTGTGGGGAGAGGGAACATGTCTTGTTCTATGTGTGTAAAAAGCCATGCAAATTTATGAGCTGTATAGAGGATTATTTATTATTATTGCATAGCAGCAGATAGATATTATAATAATAATCATAATCCTCATCATCATCATCTTAATAATAGCCTCCACTCCTCCAAAAATTCCTGCCCAGGGATATGCATCGGAAGTCTGAGTGACCCTCATGCATATACCATGATCCAGGAGGACCAACGGTTGCCATATAATAATAATAATAAGATGGCAACTGTCGATCCTCCTGGATCATGGTGTATGCATGAGGGCTACCCAGACCTTCAATGCATATCCCTGGGTAGGAATTTTTGGAGGAGTGGACCCTCATGCATATACCATGATCCAGGAGGACCAACGGTTGCCATATAATAATAATAATAAGATGGCAACTGTCGATCCTCCTGGATCATGGTGTATGCATGAGGGCTACCCAGACCTTCAATGCATATCCCTGGGTAGGAATTTTTGGAGGAGTGGATGCTAATAATAATAATAATAATAATAATAGATGTATTCAAGAATATCTAGCCTAATTGGCAGGGAGAGCATTTAAGATATATCTAGCTGTCTGCTTCTGTTACTTCATCGCTTTCCTGTGCTCAATATGTTGCAGTCTGCTGTACTGCATTCTGTTCTGGACAGAACATTTATAAAAGTGGAGCGCGCCGTCTGTGCCTGGATGTAAATTGTGCCTTTTGTTGCTGGGCGCACAGTTAAAATGTCAGGGGCACTGCAACTCCTGCCTGCTGGCTTTGTATGGCCGCTAGAAAGCAGGCTGGGCAGCAAGCTTGCAATTATACAAGGGAAAAGCAGAAATAAGGATGCTCCATTTCCTTGGCAAATTGCATTGCTCCTGCTTTTAGAAGGAAGTACTGCTGATGCAGTATCCTTTCCCAGCTGGTATACAAGCTGGAGGAGTCCTATAACCTGACGATTCCTTAACCGCTACCAAACACATGGGTGCAAAAGCCTGCTTGTCTCCATTTCAGCAGACCCCAAAACAACCCCGTTAGTCCAAGCATCAAAGGATGCAAGTACCCCTGCACCCTGCACCCCTTCCCCTGGAGTCAGGTGAAGGAGCACTGGACCCCAAAACAACCATTAGTCCAAGCATCAAAGGATGCAAGTACCCCTGCACCCCTTCCCACTACCCCACGGGGCTCCGCACCAGCTCAGGGATGAATCAGTGTCTCTAGGGTTAAATTTCACAGCTCTCAGTTAAGTTGCTGGCTCCGGCCAGGCAGTCGGCTGCGCCAAGTGGCTGCATATCGACTTTCTGAGCATTCCTAGGCATGGATCGATGCAGTACAGCCGGGCCTTTCATTCTCAATCATGTCACAACCACAAGAAATGTTCTTGCTGTTCCATCAAAAAATAATAAATGCACCAGGAGGGTAAATGAGGCAGGGTCTTAGCGCAGACTTGCTGAAGAGGTTATGGGATCCAGCCAGATCCCCTGGGAACGGATGAGCTGGTAAATTGTCTTAATTAAAAACCCAGGGTTTAAATGAGCATCACTGCCACAAGAGTGTCCTGGCACCCAAATAATCTATTGAAGGCTACCTTAAAACCGCAGCAGAAAGTCACTGGCTGAGCTCTGGGCGGTTGCATTTTTCCGTATGTGCATCATGGGGTTGGGAGGTTGGTAACAGCGCTCCGCAGCCTGGCGGTTGCTTCATTTCCCAGTTGGCAGGAAACCGGAGAGTGCAACCCCCAGTCTGCTGGTGCCTTCAATCTCCGAGTCTGTCTCAGTGGAAGGCAGCCAAGCCCCCACCTTGCGTTTGCAAATCCCCCTCGCTCAAACGCTCCTTTGGAAGGACAGCAAGCTGCACGGCAGTGTCTCTCCCCTTTGAACTGCAAGAAGCAGCTGAGATAGAGAACGGTTTTGACGGGAGGTTGTCTAGGGGAACGTGGAAATCATCCAACCCCGGGATGATGAGCAAGAGTTGCTCTCCTAAGTGGCTCCAAGAACTTGCAAGAAGGAAAACAGAGGACCGAGCACGTCCAGAAGGGACTTTGAACACCGTGCAGAAGAAGAGAGTTGTAAAGACTGGCACACAAGACCGCTGTGCGAGTTAGCTGTAACAGATTGTCTGACAGCAAAGATTGTCTTGGCTCAGCCTTCGCTTGCTATATCCATGCATGACATCAGGTCCAAAAAGAACAGCGCCAGTGAAAATATTTGGTCATTTCTTTCTCCTGGGTGTTCATCGCAGTCTGATATTTCTCCTTGCCTTCTGGGTAATGCATGTGCTTAGTCATTTCCAGAGGTGGCTCAGCTAGCGTCTGGAGGCCTGCAGCCAGACAAGAACTGGGAAGACGTGCCAGGGGGAGGACTAGGATGCATCTTTTATGCTGGGCTGAATTTCTGGGATGTTCGAAGAAGCCTGCACAATTCCCTTGCATAGACCTTGAGCTAGGCTTTGCAAAGGAGTGAGATTCACTCTTCGCCTGTAGAAAAGGCATCTTAGCTTTTTAATTCTGCATTCAACACAAAACAAACACAAACCCACAGGACCAGAGCCCTAATGGCCAAAACTTTAACTAAACACAATTTAAGTGGCGGGGTCCATTAGCTACAATGGCAGCACAAGACTTTGGAAAGACAATAAAGCAACCCTACTCTCCCCTTCCTTTGGCATTATCTAGCCAGACCTTCCTGTCTGTGCTCTATCTTCAACTTTTCCTGGCTTAGCCAGATTGAATACACAGATGACGATTTGGCATGAAGACAATCACAGTTAGCTGGTTCTCTGCATCCCCATAAATAGCATACTGAAATATAAAATACTGAAGTTTCCAACAGTACTTGAGAGGTAGCAGGGAGCTAGCCTGGAAAACTAAAACCCTCTGGGAAGCTGGTAAAAGGGCATATATTATGGCAAGATGGAGGGGCAGTTTGGGTATGCTGACGAAATCCTTTTAGTAGCATTAGGGTGTCACGGACATGTCGCTTCACATGTCAAAAAGTCCTCGCCTGTGGTCCTTTAAGCATGTCCAGGTACCACGTTGTATTCTGCTTTCACCAGCTTTATCCTGATCGGACTCCGCTGGCTGCAGCCCACAAACACTGGAGCAAGAAAGGATGGGCCCGCTGCACTGCCTGCTCCACTTTCAATCTAAATCACCTCAAGTCTGAGCCGGCTATTAAAAATACAAATGTGAAATCACTTGACAACACTGCATCCAAAGGCAGGTGTTCACTGATCTCTGGCCCTGGCTCTTTCCTCCTCTCACTTCTGGAAGGAAGTATTTGTACAGACTACCCTCAAGCAGAGCAGAGCTGGAAAGGTCTCCCCCCGCCCCGAGAAATCAACTGAGCAGCTCTATTAAGTTGACAGAGAAGGCTGTTCTGCTCCAGTGCCCCGTTCAGATATCAGACCCTCGTATCTGCCAGGAAAATGTGTTCACGGCCTAACAATCAGATTGGGGGAATGCTTCCTGCTAAGTGCTCCCATCCTTACAAATGCATTTGGTATTTGTTGGATAATGGCACTGAAAGAAACCAGAGCATTCAATACGGGTGCAGCTCTCCCGTGATGCACTGTCACTGTTATCTGCCTCTCTAACTTTCAGCACAAACTCTGGAAAACAAAGCATTAATTAGAATGGGGTTTTTTTCCCCTTGACAGACTCCAAGACTTGTTTTTGCTAATTAGTATTTTTGTTCTTTGGGGTTGAGAGGCATCATTGGTATGCCTGGGACCACAACAGTGACATGCAGCCAGAGCCTATACTTAGTGAGGGTTTTATTTTTAGGCAAACTGTTGCGAGTCATTGACATTGCCCATAATAGCCCTTTTCTTGGCCAGCTGTAGGGTAGGCATCTTCCACATGCCTCTAGCATGACCTGTATGGCTCTGGCTTGAGAGGGATCTTCAAGTGGTTTGGTTGATGTATCACAGCACGGATGTGCTGAAGAGGCCCTGCTATCTCGGGTCTATCTAGGCCCCTGCTGCTCTCAGTTTGCCAAAGAGATGCAGCCCCACATCCTTGAGGCACTGTTGAGCTGAGGCCCTTGCATACAGTTGGGCTGAAGTAGGAGATGAGTTTGAAGGTCAAAGAAATGGACTCGACGTACAGTCATAACTTATGCCAGGTTTGGACTGGAGATTTCATAGACATTCGGGCTGGAAGGGAGCTCACAAGATCATCAGGTCCAGCCCCCTGCCCCAAGGGGCAGGAAGTCATTTGGGGTAAAATGATCCCAGCAAGATAAGCATCCAAATGTTTCTTAAAAGTGTCCAGAGTAGGTGCTTGCACCACTTCTGGGGGGAAGTCTATTCCAGGCCTTGGGGGCTCGGACAGTAAAAAAAGATTTTCCTTATGACGAGCCTAAAACAGTCTTGCAGGAGTTTGCGACTGTTAGACTTTGTCTTCCCGTGGGGTGCCCTGGGGAACAGGCGTTCTCCCAGTTCCTGATGTACACCCCTGATGTACTTACTTATAGGCTGCCACCAAGTCACCCCTGAGCCTGCACTTCTCCATGCTGAAGAGTCCCATGGCTCTCCGCCTCTCCTCATAAGGCCTGCTTTCTTGTCCTCTAATCATGCACGTGGCTCTCCTTTGGACCCTTTTAAGCTTCTCCACATCCTTTCTAAATTGCAGAGCCCAGACCTGGATGCAGTACTCCAGCTGCGGCCTCACCAGGAGTAGAGCAGGAGGATGACGTCCCGGGTCTTGCTCGAGATGCATCGGTAGATGCAAGCCAGAGTTTTGTTTGCTTTACCAGCTACGGCATCACGTTGGTGGCTCACGTTCATCGTGTGGTCCATCATGGTCCTCAAGACTCTTTGAGTCACGGTGCTAGTGAGTAGAGCACTGCCAAGCCTATAAGGAGTGTTTTCTCTCAAGGTGGAGCACCTTGCATGAACCAAATAGGTTCAGATGGGTTCGATTTTCAACAAACACTACCAAACCTAACTGAACGTAGTCCCAGGTTGGGGCAGAGACATTCCTCTTGCCCTGTCTGGCTACCCGCCTCTCTTCAGCCCCTGGTGTAACCGTCTGTCCCTCTCTCTTGGCACAAGCAGCAATCCTGCTTCCTTGCCAAGCCAGGGAGGATACAGACTGCCTCTCTGCAAGTATTTCCACAGGTTAATCCTGGACACTGGCTGAAGCTGTCTGGGAGCCTCATTCTCTTTCCAGAAGTACTTGCGACTCGATGAAACGTCAATGCACTCAGAGCTATTTTGAAAATCTATTCCATAATACTGCAAGTGCCTGTACTGCACTGACATGGCATATAGCGGCCTGGGTTGATTCCTGCCTTTCCTCTGATGAAATCAATAGTGCTGCTCAGTTGAGTCAAGTCAACAAGTGTTGGCCCATCGGTCTGCAGGTGTCACCAATGCCAGGATGCCTCAAGAGCACAAAGCTATGTGAGGCATGCCTCAGTGACTGCAAATTACTGGGACTATCCATCTGAGCAGCAATACATGCAACACAGGCTCTATGGTCTCTCCTGTGTTAAAAGGCAGTGTTGTTAGGGTTCAGGATCAAGGGCTCCCAGCTTTCCTTTTGGCCAGTGCCAACACCCTTATTGCTTAAGGTCAAGCCAACTTAGAGAAACAGCTGGATTTTAACACACAGCGTTTGGGGACTACTGCTGTTTTTTTCCTTCCGATTCACTCGGGGAAAGTCCCTAACAGCTTAAAATTAAAATGTCACTCACAGTTCTTTAAGTGGAAAAGAACGAAAGAAACGTTTTCTAATGAGACTCGCCGTTTTTTCCACCCTGATACCTTTCATCTTGCAAAAGGAGCAATTTATTTACTCCAGCATCTGAAAGCAGATCCCTTCCGAGGGACTGTTCTGAACCCTCCAGCGTTCAGCTGGCTGCGAGGATCAGTTCGGTTTCAGTGATCTCATTTCAGGCATTCGGCAAAATAAAAACCGAGTGCAGCATACTAAGCTGTCCACTAGGTGTCAGGGCAAAATTAACTCTACAGACACTTCTGGTAACCTTAGGCAGGCTAAAGAAATTGGAGTTTGCTTCAGAAAAGCAACCGCACTTGTGTTAACTTCTTTGCTCCTTGATTTTTTTCCCCTTGGGGTGGAGTAATATGAGCTTGCAGCGCAGAAGCAAAATTGGGGAGGGAAAAAATAGAGCATATTTGTAGGCTGGCAGACAAGGTTCTTTGTAATTCAATGTAATATGTTTTATTAGAGCAATTAAATAGTTGGAAAAATTGTGTTTTGCAAGTTTTCGGGCACAGACACCCTTCTTCTGCCTGACGCAGATGGGTACTTCCATCTGACATGCATGTGCTGTGCAATTGTGCTTTGCAAGCGTTCGGGCACAGACACCCTTCTTCTGTCTGACGCAGAGCTGCCTGTCTGAAGAAGGATGTCTGTACCCGGAAGCTTGCAAAGCCCAATTTTTTTCCAACTATTTAGCTAGTCTAATAAAAGATATCACATTTACCCAACAAACCTTGTCTGCCTATGTCCTTAAACCAACCCAGCTACAACCAACACCTCCAATACTTGTATGTTGGCCATTTGGGGAGCCTCTGTTTTAGACTACTCTAATCAGAAATCATAGGCCTGATTTTCACAGTTGAGAACCACCCAGTAAGCAAACTGGTTTTGGCAGGTGTCACCAGTGTCTAGCACCTTCTGAAAGTGAGGCTGCCCATATCAAGATGGATGCCTCAAACCAGTAGCCACTTCTGCAAATGCTGACCTTTGGTGACCAAAGGCACTGAGAAAGGGTCATTTTGCTCAGTTGCTTGTTGAAGCAAAGCCAGAACCAAAAGGTACAAAGCCACAAATCATCAGGGTGACAAAGAGTGTGCGCCGGGTTTTAGTACGGTACAGGCATATCTACTGGAAAGGCAAGGAACTGCATGAAAAGTACCTTCAGAACATAAGCAATTTAGAGGAAAATGCAATTTTGTAAATTCAAAGTGCAATTCTGGAGCTGTCCAATACTAGGGATTGTCATACTGTGAAGACAAATTCACAAGCACCTGTAAAAGAAAGGCTGGGCGCTATAGGAGCGTGAGATAGCTTTTTGCTCCGGATAGGGTGGTATAGAATGGCTCCTGGTCTAAACTTGATTTTCTGGGGTTGGAAAACATTTGACCTTTGATCAAAAAGTTTTCCCCGCTACCAGTGCAGCTGCCACGTCTTCTCCATCCTGCTGTGTGATCTCGAGGCTGTATTCCTGGCCTGGAATACATTTCCAAGCCAACCCACCCCGCTGCCATGGTGCAAGAAGACGACACTGCCTTGCAGCCTAATGCCTCAGATGTGCTGCATAATGCAGATGTCCAACCAAACCGCACTCAGACATGTGCCACACAAATAATACTCACACGTGCCATATATCATGTAACAATAAAGGATGGAAATGGAGATCTATCCTTGATTTTGCCTTTAGCCTTGAGTTAGAAGATCGGCACGTTATGTAAAGCAGCCGATACGTTTGCAAAGACTGGTGGGGACATTCCTCAGAAACTCCTTCTTTCCCCTAAGCAGAGCATGGTGAGGGTTATTGTGTTCCCTATTCCAAGACAGAAGGTTTAAGGAGTCAGAAGTGGCTGCTTCCACGCTTCACTGAAACTAGTGATGCTATCCACCTCAAGTCTCATGTGAATGAATGAACTAAAGCCATAGATAGTCAAAGAGTATGTCATGTACAATACTTACTCTCTCCCCAGGGTCACCAACTGGCCCCACAGACCCGGTTGGTCCTGGAGGTCCTGGAAGACCCTGGTATGGAAAAGACAGAAAAAAGAATTAGCTGCGAAAGGAAAAATATGTTATTTGTGTGCATTTGTGCAAAGCACAGGAACAGAATTAGAGCTGTCTGTTTATTTTTGCACAGAAAAACTGCCCCTAGAGTGCTTTGATATACATGCATGTCATATGGAAGTAATAGAGGCCAGAGAGCACTTTGCATGCAGCTGGTCTATCTGGATGCAGCGAGAGGTGTGCGTGAGAGTGTGCACACGCAAGGGCACACGTGTACGGCTTCATGCACCAAAATGTGACTTACAGCTGGGCCTTCAGAACCAGGTGGACCTTCAATGAGCATTCCCTGGAAAACAGCAAGAGAGATGGGTGAGTAGCAGCAATACATCCCCAAGGGCCTCAGGGACAAGGCTCAAAAATCAAGCAGCCTTTCCTGTCCTGAGATGCCCGGGACCAATCTTCTGCTGCAGGTATTAGAGAGTCTCAGAGTTAAACACCTCCCCCTGTGCCCATTGCCACAGACAACTACATGGCACACTGCAAAGCAAAAGGTCAGCCATTCATTTGGCAATGCTGAACCCAAATAAAGCCTGCTGTCAACCACCCGGTAGGTTAGGAGTAGAAACCTCTCAAATCATAAGTCAAGGTTGAACAAATGTAACCCCTAGCACCATTTCTGACCCCACGCTCTGATGGAGGGGGTTTGGCAGGGGGACAGTCCCCTCCTGGGACCGTGTGGCCTCCTGCCCTGCAGAGTTAAAAATCATCACGTTCAAAGGCATTGCCGGTGGCTTTTTTAAATGACTTCCTTTACCAGACTTTATGCAGCAAGTGTACCTAGGACATCAGTGCATGGGTAAAACACTAGGATAATAGGGTTTCATTTTCTTAATCTCTTTTACCATATTCTGATATTTTGTGCATGAGCTGAGAGGAAAGAGAGGGAACAAACTCCCCCCCCAAAAAGTCAGATCTGTACTGGGAAAGAACTGGAGTCCTTCCTAGCCACAAGGTCCATGCGACAGGCTCTGCCCTTTCCTCTGCACATTACTGACCAATTGCAGCAGAGGCCAACATCACACCGACGGCCCAAGCTGAGTCATTTTTCCCTCTTGCCGGGCAGCTTCAAGCAAAGAGAATAATTTCTCTTTACAGGATGAAATTAGCCCGTGAAAGTCAGCAAATGTCAAATCGACTTGCTCAGGAGACGGCTGGGAGGAAGCCAGCCCGGGGATCAAGTTACACTTCACCCTTGGAGGAGGGTGGTCTCCCCAGGTCAGGGTTGAAGCTCAGGGCAGTCGGTGGAGCACGGCCAAAGCGTGGGCTGACGTCACGGCCGCTGCCTCCGAGCTGCTTTGAGCACATCTGGCCTGGCTGGGGTACGTGTTGCAAATGGGGAATCCTGCCCCGGTACCCTGCCATCCCCCAGCGAGGCACGGCCCAAACTGCTCAGGCCAGCACAATGCCAGATCCCATTAGAGGAAGAGATGCACACATTACATACACTGTACTAGCTGCGTGCCTTGTCTAGCACAAGGACATTCGATACTAATCCTATCCATTTCTACCTAATGGATTTAAGGGCTAGTTTCTGGCTCATCTGCGTAAATGAAGCCAAATTCTCTGCTGGTTGTACAGGATATAACCGACAGTGAAGTCAACACAGCTGTGCTCATGAACACCGACGATGTGTCTGTGGAGTCGCTCCTGATTTACACTACCAGCATCCACCATGAATAAAAACAGCTTCTTTTTCTTCCACAGGATAAAGGGGGGATTTGCTAACTGCTATTAAACTGATGATCAAAATCTAGAAGATGTGTTCCCGTGGGCTTACGAGTGTCCACAAAGCGGGGGGGCAACAAGAGGGCTCCAGGCTGGAGCAGAAAAGAAACAGGTGGGCAGTCAGATCGCTTGAGCAGGGTAAGAGAGAACGGTCCATGTACCCCGGATGAGCGAGCTGCACCCTAAACTACCTCGTTTTTTTAGCCAACTTTTGCTCAGTTGCAAAAAATGGGAAAGCTACTCCTTGCCCAAGACCTGCACTAGCCGAAGCTATGAAGGCCTAACAAGGGGAAGTGAGGATGTGAGGTGCTAGGAGCTGGACAAATGAGCAAGCTATATGGAGAAGCATTACTGCAAACGCTAGCTAGATTTTGACCTATATGGCAGCCAGGCATGCTGTGAGAAAAGAGGGCACGGGAAATTTCTTCGCTTCTGTCTAATAGCACTGGTTTAATAGACCTCGTCCCTCAAGGAGGGAACCTTGGAGGGTGTCTGGGCTCCATCCAGGGACCTTAACCTCACAGGATCACGGCGAACTGACTGGAGAGCTGGTGTGATGAGCCAGAGGGAAACAAGGAAGAAGGGCGAGCAAGGAAGGAAAACGCCCACCCATGGGCCTTGCACGCCGGGTTCTCCATCCATACTTTATGGGACTTGAGCAGGGGAAGCAGAGCTTGGCCGCCTCTGAGTACATCCCCTCCGGCACCTACCCTGCAAGCGGGGTGTGCTCGGCCTCGCTGCTGAAGAAGCCAACGCGGGGCCAGCTATGGTGGGGTCTATCTGCCAGACAAGCTTCCCTGCCTTCCCAGCACCGGGTAGCATTGCACCAGTAAAGAGAGGCTGCAAACAAAAGCCTTGCACAAAACTTTGCACGCCCATGACCGCTTGCATCCCTCGGGGCCCGCTTTCATTGAGATTACGGTCCAAAGAGCGCGCCGCTCCCCTGCCTGCGTGGCAGGCTAGCGCTGGCCCCGGCCCCCCCCCTCCGCTCGGTGCTGATAAACTCCCCTCCGCTCATGCAAGCCGCTGCGGACAGCCAGTGTCCATATAAGGCTTCCCAGGGCATTCAAGGGCTGCCGGGTGCCAGATTTATGTGGGAAATATTTGAGGCCGAAGCCTGTCCGGCCACGGCAGCGAGGCCTCTGCTTCCCACCGCCCATCGCCAAAGCAAGGGAGACCCCTCGGAGAAGACGGGAGAGGGAGGCCTAACAAGGCTATGCACAATGCAAACATCCTTGGCATCTTCCCATATTTATCTGCTTGTTTATACTGAGCTCTGGCTTTGGGGACATCTGGAGACTTCTCCCCAGCGAGAAAGTCCAGCTGTTTACGTTAGCTGCTCATCAACGCGATGGAGCAGGGGGTGGGGGGGAGGCAACAGGAAGGTGGGGGGTCAGAGGAACTGGCAGGGGACAAGGAGGTGGAAGAAGCAAACCACAGCCCCTGTGCCCTGTTTTGCAGCGACTGAACCGTGGGGCCAAGCTCCTCATGCTTGCCGTAGGATCAGAGTTAGGCCTGGCTTTCCGAAGGCAACCAAGCACTCAATGCTGCTTTGTTCCTCCTGTTGCATGCACTGAATTCAGCCTATTTCTCCCTTCCCGGCCCCTCTCCCCAGTCTCTGCATCCTCCCACTGCTAAGGGCGAGCGTGCCGCAAGCAGCTTTCCAGGGCTGTCATCTCCTGACCCCATCTGTCTCAAAAGCTACCCTGCCGTCATGTTGCCTACTACAGCCTAGCTTCTCTTTTGCCTGGTCTCCATGGAAATGGGTCTCAAACTCTTATTACATCCAGTCCACTTGCATAGGACCCCATCTTGTCCGGAGCCCACCCCTGCACAAGCAGCCCCCCATGGTGTCCCCTTTGCATGAGCTACACTTCGTCTGTTGAACTGAAAATGCAAAAAGGGGCCTTTGTTTTCACAAGTGACCCAGATCCCAAGCTCACTTCGAAGTCAATGGGAGTGATGGGCACTCAGCTCTTTGAAGGGTTAAAAATAAGAATAAGGAGGAGGCCTTAATCCATCGGACAGAAATCCCGACTCTCGGCCCGCTGCTCTAGCCACTAGGCGTGCTGCTTTCCTAGGATCCCAAGTGTTCATTCTGCCTATACCATGCCATTATAGCTGGAGGGCATCATCACACTGTGCTATCCTGCTGCCTCCAGTGAGCGTCAGCACAGAGTCAGGATTCAAAGGCAGATGGACTAAAGGAAAGGAAAGAAACGCCAGAGCCATCTTTTGATCCCCCCCCTTCCTCCCATGCCCGTAGCTCTGATCTGACAAAAACACCTAAAGGGCCCAGCAAATCTGAATTTCTCTGGGCTGAACAAGAACCAAAGGCAGAAAAGAAAAGGCTGCATTTGGTCTTGTTTACTTTCTGGCAATGGCTATATGCGCCAGTGTTTGGAAAGAGCGACGGCAGCCAAATTCTTTCTGGATGATTAAATTGAACTATTCTGTTCGCTTCGTAACATTGCAATTTGGTCGTGTACAGGGACAGCTTGAGTTAAAGCAGCTTTTTTTTTTTGTTTTAACCAGATCTTTCCATGCCTCAGTTAGACAGCTTTTTACTTCCCTTCCCCTTGCTTGCAGAATGAAAGAAAGAGGACGTCCAAAGGGAGAGAAGGACGAGCTAGGTCTGCGGGAGCAGGGGGTGCTTGCATAAAGCCCTGGTTGTGGGTTTTTAACTACCTCCCCTTCCCTGTCCTACAAAAATACCAGATCTGACAAAAAAAAAGAGGAGGGAGGGAGGGAGGGATTAAAAAACAGGCCCGGAGACGTGAATCGTCGTTTCTTTGGGCGCCGCGCTGGCAATCTGCCAATCAAAATGAGGTTAATTGAGTTACTGGTGAGCAGCGAGCGCGCACTGGGCTCTGCGGAGACTTGGAGCAACAAGCTCAATGCCGGTAATTGAAAGGCTCCGCATGCCCGTGGGTCCAGACGACACAGCTCACTTGGGATCTCAAAGCGCGATGGGCAGAAAGAGGGCTGCAACATGATGGTCTCTGGCTACCCCACAGCTCTGCTCCCCGCACACGCTTCAATGGGAGATCACACACCAAAAGAATAAAGAGAAATCAGCTGTTCTTGCAATTAGCCCCATCAAGCTGATACAGCTACAGGAGGGACAAATGGATTCTGGTTGGCTTCGTATCTCATCATCACTTAAGCTGCTGACTAAGCTCTCATTACAGAGGCTGAACTTCCCACCGCCGGTGAGCACCGACAGCTCTTCTGACAGCCCTGAGGAGCGGTGCTTTCTCAGGAGCTCTGCAATTAAGACCCGGTCATTTCACCCACGATGATGATGTAAAGAGAGGAAAAACCCAGCGCGGTTCTCAGAGCCCAGCTGGGACTTGCCAGAAAACTTTCCTGGCTGTTAAAACACACGCCCTGATAATGCAACTGCATTTTTTAAACATCGCCAGCATAGCCACCACAACAATCATCATAATACTAGAAATTGCCTTAGAAAATCAGGACTGACAAACCCTTTCTGTCAGCAGAGAGAGAGCGCAGAAGGCAAGATTGCTGGTTCCCAACAAATCTGATGAGCAGTTCGAGGCCTTCATGAGACAGAGTAAGAAGACCGCAGAGGGCAAGAGCACTGAGCCCTTTTATTGTCATGGGGAAACACCAGTCAGCTGTAAAATGAACGACAGCCCCAAGCTGCCAGGTGTAGACGTGGACCAGCGCTGCCCCAAAGCTACAGGTATTGGGACGGGGAGCTGGTATGAGAACCACGACTACAGAGGGCCTTGAAAGCATTTTCCTGCTTTTATTTTGCCAGGTGAAAATCTTCATGCAGCAACTTCATCTCTTTCCAAGTTTGAAAAGGAAAAACAAAACCAAGAAGAAAAAAGTTTCAAAAGGTTTTAGCAAAAATCCTTAATGTTTCTGTCAACATTTTTTAAACGACAACATTTTTAAGCTGTGTCAAATACGGATCGTTTCCCTTCCAGCTGCACCTTGGAGAGTGAGACCATAATGGGACCACAACGGCCTGTTCCTTCTGGTCCTGCAAGAGGGTGAAAGGCATCCTTACCGGCTCGATGATGGCAGGCTCTCCCTTCTGTCCTTTCTCACCTCGGGGGCCACCAATCTATATCATGCAAGGAAAAGAAAACAGAGTTGAACAAGGAGGCCATCACCTGCTCTGCCAACTGGATTAGGCCAGGAGCTCCCACTTGGAATCAAAATGCAAACTGGCAATACCAAGCAAACCCAAGGGGTGAATGTGGTGTGGACGGCTGTCGAGAACAGGTGCCATCCTGATGCTAAAGCACCAACCCCCTGATGCCGTCTCTCTAGGGCAGAGCGTCTGCAGGGAACAAGGGTATAGGTTGTAGCCGTGTTGGTCTAAGGACAGGCAGACAAGGTTCATTTGGTATCTTTTATTAGACCAACTCAAATAGTTAGAAAAAATCTTCTTTTTGGCAGCAAGGGGCATTAAGTGACCCTCATTAGTCTTCTCCATTTCTAACCCTCACTTTGGGACAGAGGCAGAGGAAGCAGACCTCATGTTTGCAGCAATTCGGGGCTAAGAAAGCTGCTTCCAGGGAACTCAAAAAGGGTCCGTGGTCACAAAGCATTGCCTCACCCCTTCATAGACGGTGTCCTGATTGGCAGGCCTTCCTGGCCCGATGTCTGGAGAGGCCCGATGTCTGGAGAGACGGTTCGGTCATAATAGTTTTCGTAGTAATTCGAGTCATACTCTTTTATCGTTTCCTCGGTGAAGTCTTTATCCAGGTCATCTCCGCCTTGCCCTGCTTCCTGCTCCTCCTGGGAATAAGCACAGCAGCACATGTCAGACAGTGAATCCCCGGACAGGAGCGTGTGCCATAAAACTAAAGGGAAGACAACTACTGGGCTTTGCCCCAGGTGGAAAGGAAGGGTAGATAAAACTTTACAAGAGACCACAAGAAAATGCCAAGAGAGTGCAGGAGTAAAAAATGGGTATCTGGTTATATAAGATGTATATGCTTCCAGGGAGCACCAATGGGTTTCTTCGATTGGGACTGAAAAAGAGGACTGAAGGATTCAGGAGAGCAAGCACCCCACCCATATGGACCACAACATGGCATTTCCCATGGATGCCCTATATGCATTAAGAAATGCACTGCATGTGCCAAACACTGTGCCAGAAAATCATCAGAGAGAATAAGCAATGATACACAAGAAAGTTTTCCAACACTCCACATGTTGGGTATATAGAGAGATGTAGCTAAAGGCGGCAACCTCATTTCTCATTCAGTGAACAGAAATTTGTATTTTATCTAAACCCTGGAAAACAAAACCCAGGTCGACTTCTACAAAGGTCCCTGCCTTGTTAAGTCTGAGAGTGCTCAGGGATCCAACATAGCAACCCTGCTTGGTCCAAAAGCCCACCTGGCAACATTTGAACCTTTGCAAATCTTAGGGCATTTATCTATTAGCACCTTCCCCACCCCAACCCTGCCTAAATAAATCTTCTCTTTAAAATTCTCCCTGGGAAGTCCATGCAATAATTCAGGCAAACAAGGACAGCTGCACCTCTCAGGATTTCTCTGCTGCTTCGGTCCAGGTCTGTGCACAGTACCATATTTCTGCGTTTTCTGCAACCTCCTATCCAGCTGTCCCTTGGCCTTTTTGAATGCTAAAGAAGTATAATCTGTACTAAATAACAGATTTTTCTCCCATGCGGGTAATGATAAAAATGGCCTATCGCTTTAATTACCTCCAACATTTCAGAGCAGAATTATTGTTCTGCTACAAAGGCAGAATTCAGACTTGCCATAACGTGCCACCAACAACTCCAGTCTTCACTTTCGGGCCAAATTTGCTCATAATCCCTAAGCACAAGCACCTGTGTTTAACAGGAAAGGGGCTTTAAAACAAGGGTAAGCCAACATGGAGGCACTCGGAAGCGCTTTTTTTTTTTTTTTTTAACTCTGCATATATCACATATTCTTCAATGATAATTTGGCAACTGCTAAAGGAGTTTTCTTCTGTCACGTGAGATAGGCACATCCTGCTATTCGGCAAATCCAGAAATGAAACTTCAGTCAAGAAACAGAGCCCGAAAAACCTCCAGAACCAACAGGGATTTAGCTGCTTCTGCTCCACCATTTCCCCCCTCAGTTGAACTTTCTTTTCCTCTAATCAGATGACCAAGTCGAAGTGCCTTCTCTTAGCAGGAGCTCACATTTCCCTTGCTTCCATTGAAATTGTAATTTTTAAGAGCACATTCAAACGTATCGGTTCCAAATGATTTAGCACGTACCAAGTTGTCATCTAGGCCTCAGAGACAGGCTGAGAGAGGCATGTCATATTTGTTCTTCTCTACAAGACTGATCCAAATCCTGCTTCCCTTGGGAGTCTTTTCAATGGCTTCCAATGAGCTCTGGATCCAGTCCCACAAGCACTGGAAGACTGTGGGAGTAATGCATAATCCAAGAGGGAAGCAGTTTAAAATTTCCATAACTTTCATCCTGCTAGAAAAATAACCCTTTCCCACCTCTTGCACTCCTCTTTTTCTTGCCAACTTTTAAGGAGACACTCTTGGAAATTTAAACTGACTGACTGTCCAACATCATACAACTAGGCATCTGTTCATGATGAAGCAGCAACTTCATTTTCCTACAATTTTCACAACACCTAGTTTCACCATCCTAAAAGGAAGCAAGCAAGCAAACAAGCAAGGAGGCAAGCAAGCAAGCAAGGCAGGCAGGCAGACAGAACATGAAATTATAATAAATTCCTTCTGTCAGTTGTCAACAACCTCACTCGAACCGGGTTTTACCTCAACCCTAAGCATCCTTGCTTGGAAAATTATGCAAATATGAATTAGAAATTAGGGGACTTTAATCTGGATGAGTACAACAGCTTATTCATTGCAAAGCAAGCACTGAACAAAGCAAGCATGTATCTAGCTCCCACCTAGCAGAGGAGTTTCTTGCTCCCGAGTTTTCAGCACTGCTGTAGTGGTTATTTAGCACACAGCTAATAGCCATAGTGCGATTGAAACCTAAGAGCAAGTTCATTGACTCAATCCACTTTGCTCATTTCCCATTCAGACTCCCAAAGCTTCAACCTTATTAAACCAATTTTCCTCATTTGTGAACTGTCACTAGTTCTCCGGTCAAAGTTTCTACCTGAGTCCAATTTCAGAATACCTGTTCTCCCAGTATTGGGAACAGCATGCTCTACACGCTCACAGCAAACATCCCCTGATCCTATGAAAGGTCTATGACAAACTTAGGAATCACCATACTAGATCAGAGCGCTCTGCTACTCAACCCAGGAACTTGTTCCCAACAGAAACCTTCCAGTAGGCCATGGGATTTATTGACCACTGTCCCCGATTTCATATTATTTTCACCTTTGTATTACACAGCTCTTCCTTTCTGCTCTTGAAAGGGAATGGGTATTCTGAAATTGGACTCGGACAGAAACTATGACCCAGCTTCCATTGGCCATGATGAGGATCCTAGAGAAGTGGGGCTAGAAGAGACCTCCAGTGGTCATCTAGTCCAACCCCCTGCCCAAGGCAGGATCATCCCTCTCCAAGCCAGAATCATACCTAACCAAACCATTCCTATACAATCCCTAATCTACACTCCTCATAAAACCACTGTCAACCCTGACACAACACCCAAACCTGCCACAGGTAAAGCAGGGGCACCGCGGCAGCCAATACCTTGCTTCTATAAAAGGTTGTTCATATATGCTCAAGAGATCCCAGATAGAAGGACACAACCCTTGCTCCAAAGCAAAGACATCCCACAAATATTAGGGCTACTCCATGTAAGTCCATGGTTTGTCCCTTTAGGCAGAGTGCCATTTTGTCTCCTGAGCTGGGTGAAGACCTTTATTCCTTGCTTGCCTTTTTGACCATTCATTCACAGGACCAGCACTGAAGAAAACTAAATGCTGTGGTTCTTCACATTGCTGTTGATGGTCTTTACGTTACAAAGGACATGTTTCCAAATCTCTAAAATGTTCTCCATCTCCCGGCAGAGCTCCAGCTCTCACCGGGAATATCATACGCTGCTTTGCATCTACAAGAGTCCAGCACCATCACCATATCTCCCATGAGCAGTTCGATGCGGCACTGATACATTAAAATAATTCTTTAACTATTATAACAAGGTTTCCAGCTACATGACGTGCTTTCAGGTTCCACTTGCTGATCTTCTTTTTCAAGTCCATATCCTGATGGATGTCAGTAAAGCAGCCTGTTGCCCACTTATCCGGGACGTCTATATTGGTCTCTCGGTACACCAGATGCAGTCATTCAAGCAGATGGCATCTCCTTGCTCTATGACCCTCCGTCCTTAAATTTGGTTTGGATCGATTCAGATGTATAAATATATACAAATATTGCACCAAGGGCTTTCGCCAAGTCCAAATGTCTCATTCTTTTTTCTACAGCACCATCCAGACTTGTCAACTCATGCTAGCTATGAAACCCATCATTCACCTTTACGTTCCCCTCGTCAACCATGAATTTGCACCCAGGTCCTAAACTGGAAAAAAATACAACTCCAGCTGAAGTGATCTGTGATGGCCTTGTTTCCTCCTCCCATCTTTTTTCAAGGTCATGCAATCCAAGTTTCAATTCTTCTCTCTCTATAATACTTTTTGGGCCAAAATTTCTGCCCCTTTCCTGTTTCCTGGAAAACTCTTTTTTCTTTTGTTTTATTGAGGTGGGCACTTACTCCCTCAATACATTCAAGCATGTTTCATTTCTTGATGAACTGCCCAGTCCTCCCCCTCCCCCCGCTGTATTTTTTATTCCCAACTGATTCAACTTGATCTCTGTCTTGGAAACACTCTTCATCTGTTGCTGGCCCCTCTCCTGTCTTGTTCCAGCTGTCTGGATCTCAGTCTGGATAACATAACACCTTTTAAATCAAGCTTCTCTGCCCAATTTTCATTTTTTTGGCCAGCCTTTGCTAATTCTTTGCCACCTTCCACTACCTCCCATAGAGATGCAACTTCTGTAAGCATGGCAACCAAGTTCTTCCTCTCGGTTCAAGCAGAAATTGTAAACCTTGGCCAATTCAAAACCAAACTCGTGGGAACTATTAACCTGCTATTGGCACCAGCTGTCAAGGCTTCTGGGCAATGATGAAGTTTTTGTTCAGTAGAGAGTTACTCCCTTCCTCAGAAAGGAATTTAATGCACACAGACACATGACGCTTGATTCTCGCCTAGTGTAAGGACAACACCAATCTGTACCCAGCTGAACAGCAACCTTAGATGCACAGAAAAGGACATGTCTCAAGTCAAAAATACTCACGGAGTCAGCCAAGACACAAGCCACAGTATTCAGGTCTAGCCTAATATGCTTGTGTCTGCCTCTACCCAGGAGATGCCTAGAAATACTGGTACTGTTAACTGATATAACACAACATCGATTAACTAGATTATCTAATAAAAATATGCCCATTTGTGCAACTACTTATTGATGGAACTGACTGGGTGGGGAAGGAAATCATTTTGCAATTTTAATTTTTTTTTGAAAATGTTCACCGTTTTAGAAATCTGAAATTTTGAACATTTAAAAAGATAATGAAAAAGTACACAGATCACTGAAAAGCAGACAGGGTTTAAACTTTCATTTAAAAAAGTTTAACTTTTTGAAATTGCACTGGCAGATTTAAGCCAGCTGTAGATACTGTCCTTGGGCTCCTCTACACATGCAGGGAGCCCGATTAATCGAGTCTGCTGGCGTGCAGAAATTACCACGCTCCAGCAGACTCTAGTGTCGCGTGTATTAGTGTCCTCATACTGAAAACTGGTGGTAGGGTACTTTGAATTAATGCTCGTTCAATGAGGTTTAGTTGAAAGTGCCCCACCACCATTTCTCAGCACAGGGGACGCTGATACATGTGACGCTTAGGCACTTTTAATTAGCACGGCTCGCTAATTGAAGTCCCCCCACCACCCACGCCTCCCAGAGCACATGTACAAATGCCCCTTGATTTTCTCTCCAAGCAGGTCTGTGCATGTTTCATTACTGAAATAGCAGCTCTGCTCCTCACCACCAATTTATTTCTATGAATGATGTACAACTCTCCCTCACACCTGTAAGAAACAGGCCAAAAGCAATGAAAAGTTGAAATTGTGAATTAAAGAGACTGACCGGCTTGAATATTAACTAGCACATAGAAAATGCAATACATTTCATTGAAAACATGCAGGGTGAGGACCACCAGAGCATGTCATCACTCCACAGTACATTAACTGCGGCAGTCTGACGGCCCCTCCACCTGTTATATTCATGCTACAATTAACATATTAATTGTGGTGTAACTGGCAAGGACACTGCACGTACACCCAAGTCAGGGCACCATAAAATGGCAAATCAGCCATAATGTGCAGCATATCATTTTGAACGCTTTTATGGCTGGTACCTTAAATTGAACATCTGGCATGTGCTTGGCTGCCCCAGGGCTGATGCTGACAATCAGCTGATTGTTGGTCCCGAAAAGCCTCAGGTCATGCCAGACTGTGGGCACCCAGCTTTCAGCTTCCTGGTGCAGAACAGCCCAGGATCACAATCCCAGGCTCCCCATGCATTGGCAGTTATGAAGGGCATGACTGGGATCTGATCTCCGATCCCAAAATCGCACCTCCTGTGATCACGGATCAGATCCCATGGCGCCTTGAAATGAACATGTGCTACGGGCCTGAGTGTCAGCCTCACTCTTAATAGCGCTGCTTGGAAAATTGAATGTTTGTCCTATGAGAAATTCTGCCGTTTTAAAATTTGCCTCCTTGCCAAATCTGAATATAAAAGCTGAAACAGCAAAACATTTGGTAGAAATGAAAAATCCCCTAAAGAGTTTTCAACTCTTTAAAATGAAAACAACACAAATATTTTCTATTAAATCAACATTTTCTACTCCTAGATCTCCTTGTCTGCATTCCCTCTAAGCTGCGTGGCGTGTGTGGCCATGCAGGTGTGCCTGGCAGTGAGGCATGAGCGTGAATGCGCAGCCATGCATGCCGTGCAGCTTAGAGGGAACGCTGCTTGTCTAATTTCCGCAGAAACTTTAAATTTTGCCAAATTATTCAAGAAGAAAAAGAGACTTAAAAAAATAGTTAAATTCTGGCTAAAAATAGTTTTTTTCTGATTGGAAATCTTTACATTTTTAACCACTTATAAGCATGAGCGGCTGCACTGTGGGGTGATTACATTTTCCAGGGACGTCTCTAGTCCCACAGGTGTCTTGGACACTTTAAGATTTGCCACATGGGATAAATCAATACAGGAAAAAGACCAATCATAGACTGCTTGCTGGAAATTACATCGGTTGTGTTGTAGGTGACGACAGTGCTAGCAGGAACTTCTACTTCGACAGCATCTTCAGTGATTAGATCTGGGTTGTCTAGGTTGTCTAGTTCCTCATTGTAGTTGATGTCCTCATATGGAAGAGGAGTGTAGTCCTCACTAAGGGTTCCATAGTTGTACTCATCCACAATGGGATCATCCACTATCTCGTCCTCTTTAGTCTCCTCGGGATTTCCCACCACTGCAGGTGCTTGAGTGGGAGCAGGGGTGGGATCCTAATTAAAAAAAAAAGAACACACCACAAGAGTGAATGAAACTAGATAATGTTCTGGCTTTCTCTCCCAATAATGCTTGAGCTTGAATTGCTATAAGACATCTCTTTCTGTCTGATGCATAAAATTTGTGCAGGCAGCTGCTAATCAGAGACTAATAAACTGGACGCAGAAGTACACGAGCAGAAGTAGCTGCTCCTTTGGGGTACCCAACTCAAAAAGTTCAAGGAGGATTTCCAGGGCTGCCAAATACTTCAAGCCACACTGTCAGCACCCCCATGTTATCAGCCGGGATCCTGGTTTTCTCTGATTTAAAAATATCCCCAATTTCCGGATGAAAAAAAGTAACTCCAAATCCACATTTTTCCTTGATTAAAATGAAATGCCGCTAAGATAGATATAGATATAGATATAGATAGTAGTGTTTCATTTTAAATCAAGGAAAAATCTGGATTTGGGGTTACTTTTTTTTTTATCTGAATATTGGGGATTTTTTTAAATCAGAGAAAACCAGGACCCCTGGTTATCAGGCACAAGCCATCTAAAAGCGGAGACCCCTCAGTTAAGCAGAGGCTTCTGAAAAATGAGTCTTTAAATTCCAGGGGTCAAACTGTACAAAAGGAAAAGGCCTGGAGGAGACTTCATCCTGGAGATGATCTAATGCACAGAGAACATCTTTCCAAGACAAAATCTGTCTTCCTTGATGTAACACTGGAATCAGAACTCGCGGTAGAGGTCATATCTTTTATTAGATCAATGAGATTTTTGCAAAAAAAAAAAAAAAAATCTTTAATTTCAAGCTTTTGGGCACAAGCACTCTTCTTCAAGCATAGGAGAAAAGATTGTAAAAGCTCTCCTGGGTAGAAATGAAAGTACTTATGTACAATTTTCATTATCAGATGCAGACCATGGTTTGCATGAACAGACTGGATCACAGCCAAAGGTCCCCTAGACCGGGGCAGAGAAGGCTTCAATCTGCTGACCTTTTTATCCATCCTTATTTAGATCAATGTTTAGGCGCTATATAACTGCAAAGACCTGCATACACCAAGCACAAATACAGAGCTACCTACAGCCATGTTTTTGTTGGGGTTTTTTTTTGCAATTTAAGTCTCCAGGGGATTTTTCCTAGCTGCATGTATTAACCTGTAAAAATATTTGATAACAAGCTGTTATGATGTCAGACAGTTATACCAAAATGGGTATCTGTCACCTCTCCCAGCTCCCTACCTCTTTGGTTTCAGTCACTTCTCCAGCATCAACAGGCTTGGCAGTGGGTGGCTCTGTTTTCCCCGTGTCGTCAAGGTCCTCGTAGTAGGGATATTCATAGTAATAGGTGTCACTCTCTCCCACCCCTTCAGTGTACTGCAAAGGAAACACAAGACCCAACCATGTGAGGGAAGAGGGCTCCTCAGCGAGCCCCTTGCCGGTTATCTCCCGGTGCTGTCAATTCGTCCTTTAAACATGCAATTAAAAAGTTTGTGGAGTTCGACACCCTCCTTCTACTCTCACTTGTGTGACACGAAGAATGGAGAAATGAACACAACGGACACTCTAAAGCCTTTGGAAAGCTGAAACTTAGATGAAAAAAAATTCATCTCCATTTCAAATGCTAAGGAAAAGAAATGGAAAAAACGTTACAATCCCTCCCTTAAGTGTGACTACCGTATTTTACAGCCGACATCATACAGTCGACACCATATTTTACAAGTCGACACAGTGTATAAGTCCACCCCAATTTTCTGTATGAAAAAAGTACGATTTTTCATAGATCTGGTGTATAAATCAGGTGGGCAGCAGCAGAGTGGCAAGCACCAAAAAGCACCACTCTGCACCCACCTGCTCGCTTCCTGCCCAGGAAGTGTCCCCGGGTATGGGGTTTGAGCACCCTGCCTGGCTCCAGGGTGGGGGGAGGCAGGAGCCTAGTTGGGGAAGCCCCTAGATGCCAACATAAATCAAGGAAGAAATTTAAGGGTGAATAATCTGGCATCAAACCTCAACTTATATACTGTAAAATACAGTAGTTCTCCCACGCAGCATACCTCTAATTTAGCTCTTACTAACATTCAGTTGTCTTCTGCCTTCAATATTGGCTTTGCTCTCTGTTACCTGCTATCCTCCTCTTGCGCCAATGAAAAATACATGAACAGCACCTTTCTGCATGCTGCTGCGGGGATGGCCTTTGTGGCTTAAATCAAATTCTCCGTTAATTCCAGCTGTCTGAATACACTGAATTAGGCCATGCAGCCATTGCAAGCAACCCTCACTAATGGTTTTAGACAATTCAACAGACTAAAATATGACAGGATTCTCCAGAGATGCAATTTATAAAGGAGCTTCATTTGCATTATTAAAGGTCAAATTCTTTCTTTAAATGCATCCACCCACGCTCCAAAGTTTCTTAAGTTTAGTTATCATTAGTGGAATGTCTTCTAAAATACTTTTTAATGAGATACAGGTTAACATTGATGCTGGGGTCTTGATTGGAAGGATCCGAAAGTATTTTGGAGTATGAACCAACAGCAAAAGCTGCAAATAAGGGTGACTCTCAAATCTGCAAGGTGAAAAAAGGAAATATATCACCCAGTCCTGCCCATGCAATTTCTGCAGGCTCTACTTCATTATGTGTGTTGGAAAGCCATCCTTTAAGAGCTACTGATGCTGCACAAAACACTGAGAACAGGTCAAAGAAAATGAACCATCAGCAGAATGGATTGACCCAAACTGGAATTTGGCTAGGACACAAGAGTTAATACTCCTGGTGAAAGGTATGTTGAGATTTTTTTATTACCCAAAAGTAGTCAGGACTCTCTGTTATATGCCTCAGCAATTGAGATAAGGAAGGAAACAGACTTTTAAAGAGCCAACATTTTTGGTTTTATAAGGGTGCCCCTAGTAATAGAAAGTGAACACGTATGACTTGACACCCATCAACCGCCTACAGTAGGAAGGGGTTTCTAAAATACGACGTGCTCAGTTTTCCATAAGGCGTCAGTTGCTCTTTCAAATGAAACAGAAACAAGGCATTTTGTTCCAGTTGGGCAGGACACCTTTCTTCTCTGGTACATTGGTTTCATTGGCACTGCAAGCACGCTCGTGGCACAGCTATTCTTGTACGAACTTCCAGAATATCGCAGCCCTTCTAAGACAAGACAGCCTTTTGTGGCTGCTTTTGATTTTTGGCACCTGGTCCAAAGAAGAGGCTTAATCCCCACTGTCCTCCCATCTGTTGATCATAGTGGAGTCTATTTTACTTTGCTTATTTACTATTTCCACATTGCAGACCGCACTAAAATTAAAAAGATGAACAAGGCTTTATGACCATCTAGGCCAGTGACGGTGAACCTTTTTGGTAGGCAGGCCACAAATTAGCCCTGCACCCTCCCCAAATACTACTCTGATTCCCTTCTCCTGTCTGATCTGCTGCTCTGCTTTCTGCCCTATCTGCTGCTCTGCTGTCTGTCCCCTCCCCGGTCTGCCAAGTGGCACGGAGAAAGGATGCCTGTCCCACTTGTGACACCCAAAAGTCAGTAGGCATTTTTTAAAAGTCGCTCTAATGCTTTCTAGTGACTCTGTTGCTCTCAACCCTACAGCTTCTTCAACAAGTTCTCCTAACTTTTGAAACAAACCTTACAAAGCGGAAACAGCTGCTCATTTTTAGAAAGCAGTCTGTATTTAATGGCAGGCAACTAGAATAGTTAGTGAGGACCCCATTTTAAACCTGGGATGGTATATAAGGCTGCTCCTCTTCGCATCCTATGGGTTCCTGAGCGCCAAACATTCATGTTAGACGTTGGGAAAACACAGAACAAAGAAAAGCGAGGAGATACTCCCAAAGTCGCAAAGCAAACCAGCAATCGCAGCGAAACCGGGATTAGAACCTGTAGCTCCTAAAAGCAAGACCTGTATCAAATTCGCTAGACTGTACTATACCGGCTTCAGCTTTTTACACGTTGTTTGAACAGTCGTATATAAAACTGGATGCCTGCTCTTAAAGCAAAAACGTATGAGGGTTAAAAGGCCAGAAAGCCCGGCTTTCCTTGGCAGGGAGTCTGAGTGCTCAGAGATCCTTTGCATTGATTTCATTATCCAAATGACTTTTGCAAACACAGGAGGAAAATGAAAACCAAGACAAGCTGGTGACTTATGGAGAGACTCGCAATAAAACTAAATGGGACTAAGAAACAGAGTGCACGTGCCATCACGGCTCATAGCAACCGTGTGTGTTTGCTTATTGTTTTTCGGAAAAAAAGCTGCTTTGTTATTCCTTTTATTCAATTCATTTCCCCCTGCAATAGTTACTGGGGCTCTTTATGCTGGTTTTTGCTGGCATTTCCCGGTTTCCTCACCAGCCATCCAAAACCGCTCCCCTTCCCACTCTGATTACAACTGCTTCCACCCTGACCCCACTCTTCGCTGGCTTACCAATTCCCCCTATAGCAAATGAAGCCTTTTCCACCCTAGATGTCCCTCCTGGGGTAAATACCCATGGAAGCCACCTCCGCGCATGCTTCCATCTTCCTACTTACGTATTCATCCTGGTTGGGGTCCTGAGACTGAGGGGTGTCCGGGACGGCCGTGTCGCAGTCTGGGCTGTAGTGTTCACAATAATCATAGGCTGCCCGGGGGTCGGCCACAATCAAGAGCTGCTGGATGTCCCCCTAGAGAAAAAGAAACAAGCCAAGAGAGCAATGAAGACATAGGTCATCACAGAGCCAAAGAATGAAATCCTTGAATTAAATGAGTGCTAGCAAAGGAGGCTGGTTGGGCTCTCTCATCTCTGCACCTCTCACTTGCGTGAAACAAAGAATAGGGAAATGCAGACACCAGACACGCTGAAGCCTTTTGAAAGCTGAAATTTTGATGAAAAAAATGCATCTCAAGTTCAAATGCTAAGAAAAAGAAATGGAAAAATGTTTACAATCCCTCCCTTAAGTGTGACTACCATATTTTAGGGTGTACAAGTGGACACCGTGTATAAGTCAACCCCAATTTTTTAATGAAAAAAGTAAGATTTTCCGTAGATCCAGGGTATAAGTCAGGTGGGCAGCAGCAGAGCTCAGCATGGGGAGTGACAAGCACCGCTTGCTGCTGCTGTGCTGCACCCTCCCCTTGCTTTGCACCTCAAGCAAGTTAGCACGGTACAAGAACTTGGTCTGAGACAAGCCACCTAAGCAGGCCCCTCTCCATCTTAGGTACCTGTCAAGCATCCGCTTTAGTCCCGGTGGCACGCCAAGACGCGAGCCGGTTCTGATTTGTTGTTCACAGACACAATTTCCCAAGAAGAACGTGTGACTGGAGACAAGGGAGGTAAGCACCTCTGCATCTCCTGTGCAACCTCATCCCTTTCCTTGCCGGTTTGGTACTGCTGACAGCCCTGGCTATGATAGGTACCCGACAGGCACAGAAAATGCAAGGTTCCCGGTCCAGCTGCCCCCAGGTCATCAACCATTACAATTCAGAGTTGTTAGGGGCTGAAAGGGTCCAGCTTGAGACTAGGCGTGGGAAATGAATCCCTTCACAGCAACCCACTTTGCATCCAGTCCCAATCCACTCGCCCATGCGGACTTCTGAGCCACTCACGTCCGTTTGGTTGTTCTGGCCTGATTTCCAATCTGTTTCTACCTTCTTGCCTCTCCATTAGGAACAAGCACCAACAGGAACGCTTTGGACATTTGAAACAAGGCACCTTGCAGATGTATCCCGATAGGCATCAGGATCGCTGCAAGGACTGCTACACCCGCTCCAAACTACGCACCGTATATCTATGACTTAAAAAATTATCCCTAAACTTCCTTAAAGAGCCTTTACACACTAAGAAAGAGTAAATGCAACGGATCAACAGGCACATAAGAAGGATAATTCGCTAAAAAGATTAGATTTGATTTTTTTAATTGGGGCCAGAAGGTTTATTGAATAATAGAAAACATTGTTAAGGCAACCAGACAAGAGTCTTATTACAAATACAACGGGGAGGATCATCTGGACTCGCAACGGGAACTAGACGCCAAGGATGGAGACTGGGCCAGGATGTCTGAACCCCCCTAGGAAAAAGGCAGCTTGTTTTAAAAGAGAGAAAGACGGATCTGCCCTGGTTCATGCAACATGCAGCTTTTGCTTGCTGTGCCAGCGAGTGAATCCATACCTTCCCAGGGAAGGTAGGTGATGGTACACGGACACACACCGCTGCCACCATCATCCTCCACCATGAGGAAGCAGGATTCAGAGGCATGCTCACTCCCTGCCCTTGCTGGCGATCCCAGCTTCACCCCACCCGACCCTATTCCCAAGCTGAGCTAGTCCGCATGAACCCAGCTGCTCCTTCTCTTCTCTTTCCTGGACCAGACAGCCACATCCCCATCTATTTCTGAGGCTCTCCTTTTGGTAGTCTGCTTTTGGTAGCACCTCTCTATCACTAATGAATGTACCCTCAAAACAAAAGCCAGCAGACATTTTTTCATTGATGTTTCCCTGATAAAACAGCCATCTTTTAAATATTAAAAATCAGAAAACGATCAAAATACATAAGAGAAATCACTTTCAACTGTTTTTCCCTCTTCTCTTCCTTATTTCTTTTCATGTTTCTCCTTCATTTTCCCCTTTGGCACCAAAAATAGCATAGGAGGTCTGGGAAAGCTGGGAGAATACCAGGAAAAAAATTACCCCCGCCCCCCAAGCATATTTATTTACCATTACTGACCCATCCAAAATATTATCCCCATTTACAGCTAGGCAAAGGAGTCACTAGGTGATCCAAATAGCTTGCCCTCGACCACAGAGTGAATGAGTAGCACGGCCAACAGCAGAAATGGTGCATCCCAGCCCTGTGCCCTAACCACACCTGGATTTTAAACTTGATTCCCCCTCCGTTCCCTCCCTGCTTCGCACCACAGCTGTGCGCACGGGTTATCTCACATGGCAGGGACGCTTTAAATAACCATCACGATAAAAAGATTCACAAAACCCAGACCTGACGTCCTTCTGCACGACGCGGGACAGGAAAGTGCAAAGCTATTGCTTCCTGATAAGCTTCGATTTGCACCTCAAGGAAGGCCGATAGCCACTATCCTAGATGTGACTTCAACTAAATCCTCCTTCCCTTCGTGAAAGATAAAGCAGAGGCGGTAACATCCGCAGGGCTCACTGGCAAAACGCAGTGCAATAGGTCAAGCCCAGCACAGTTTTTTAAGGCTGACTTTGCTTTGAGTCCCTGTGGATTCAGACTTGTGAGCTGTGCATGGAGAGAAACCCTGGCTCTCACCCCTGGCTGCTTTTCCACAGCTGCAGGGAGGCTTAAACTCATTCCTTCAGTCTGATGAAGCAAGGGGATCCACTGCCAGTTCCTGCCCATGCATTCAGGGGCCAAAGTCAGAAGTGAGCCTACACTGGTGTAACATATACCTTCTCCCAGCATCTCAGCATATAACACACACCTCACGAGGCTCCTTTGAAGTCCGAGTCTAGTGGGACCACTCAATTATAATTAACATGCTGAAGAGGCCAGAAGGAAGTGTAAGCCCTGCCAAGCTGGACTGTTTTCGAACTCATTTCGCCTGGCTTGTAAATTTGGCCCAACACATCTATTACTGTGTAATGTCTTTCTTAAACCTAATAACCTCTGCTTAAAACCCTCCCTCTGCCCTTGTTGCTGGTATGGCTTGCTATTCCCAGTCCAGATGGCTCTGCTGATTTTTCTCCGCTGACCTTATTTCTGGTCCATATGCAACTGCATGAAGGCGATGGGACGTGCCGAGCCGCAGCATTAGGTGGGCATCGGCCTTCCTGGACACTAAGACGGGCTCAGCGGATGGGCTGAGCAGCCTAATTGTAGAGGAGGGGTGGACAGCCGAAGGTCCTGTATTTCTTTGTTGCTTACTCAACTACAAGGCATTAATGGAGACCCAGATGTCATCGCTCAAAGGGTTGATGGGAGTACACTCTTGTTAGTAGAAATCTCAGTCAATTCACCATGCCCCAAACAATAAAACAGGCTCATTTTGCCTGTCCTAAAAAGCTCTGCTGGGTGGACTTCACAAAAGATGCTCAATGTCTGACTGTCGAGAGCCCTGTCTCTTTGATTTAGGGAGCTGTCTTTAAATGGAGCAAGCTGGCCTGGGAGGCTTGTGCTCCATTGTGTTCTCCCAAGCATGCTGCTGCTAATAAATATTGCCAAAAAATAGCCCCCTCTCCAGCCCCGACGCAGGCTGACAAAGGCTATCTGGCTCTGCTCCCTCTCCAAGCCTGGCTGTCAAGCGTCCCTTTGTTTCCCTGTCACAGCTACTGAGGCTATCCGCACCTCTTCTCTTTCTAGTCCAGTATTTGTTCTCTTTCGTGGAGGACGGTGCACCTAGGAATCAGTGCAAGCCCATTCACGCAGTGCTGCAGGTAGGCTAATTAGCATGGGGGAGGCTAATTGGCATGATCACTCACCTAGGTTAAATTAAACCACCGAAAGCTCCAAGCAGACTAGGCGACACTGCGCCGGCTTTACAAGCCGGCCTGCACAGAACAACAAAGCACCTGTAAGGATGCCAGTGCTGGCATGGTGTGTTTAATGTTAGTCTCACTGAAAAAGTAGAGGACAGAGGCCTCTCAGGGCTTCACGTTTAAAAGTAACTTTGTCACTTAAAGATGCAGAAAGGCACGGAGCAGGATTTCCAAAAGCACAGAAACACGTTATAGCGATGTATTTGGTAGCTGCGTTGGTCCGAGACAAAAAAAAATGCAATAATCTAGAACTCTTGGTTCAGAAAGGATACCGTTTCTTAGACCAACTAGGAAATCACAAAAACAAGGATACCGTTTCTTAGACCAACTAGGAAATCGCAAAAACTTGCAGAAAACGACAATTTGTTTTGTGATTTCCTAGTTAGTCTAATAAAAGGTATCCTTTCTGAACCAAGAGTTCCAGATTTTTGCAGAAACAGGTTGGGCACCCAATTTGCATTGGAAAAAAAAAATCAAGGAAATTAGGCACTTGTCCCTTAGGCAGCTATCTGACATATCTATCTGGTCCTAGGGCATGATGCTATCCTGCCTAGTTTGCTCATGTGTGAACTGAGGGACCCATGTGAGATTTTGTTCCACCCTACTCATGTGCCTGGAAACCTATGAGTGCACATACTTTTGTAACATCCACCATCCTACCCTTCAAAGTCACAAAAAGGCATCCACCTTTTGCACAGAGTTTCAGTCTCCTTTTTTCCAACCGGCAAGAGAGCTGGTTAGAAAGATCAGTCAAAATATGGACAATCTTTTGCAAGAATTTCAAATTTAAGCAATGAAGCAGGCCAGAATAATCCCAGAACGCATTGCGGCTTTGCTGTTGTTTGGACTTGATCTATTCAATAACTACCAGCATTCAGCGTAACGGTGGTCTGAGCAATCACAAGTCATTTGATGTGAATTATCATGTTGCATGCATTTGAGTGACTCCATTTGCTTTATGGATTTGCTCCCAGAAACCTCGCCTCATTCATCCCTTCACCCAGCTCCCGGACAGCACCGGCGATGCAAAAACCAGCTTTTCTGTCTTCAAAGCACCTTCCACACTCACTTCACATGTGTGCAGCAATGTCACAACTGCTCAGAGACAACCCCAGGACCTTGGAGAAATAGCTGTGGTTCACGCAAAAAATGCAGCTGGCAGGATCAATCTGAGTGACTTCATCTGACATTGTCATAAATACTGGATTTCTTTGGGACTCTTGCCTCAATTCACTAAGAACTAACTGGACTCTCGTTTTAGTGCACTGCCCAACAGGTTTAGCAATTTGACGGTCAACAAAAATACTTCACCTGGAGTGTTTTTTTTTTTTACAATTCCCATATCTGAGTGAAATTTCTGAGATTAATCACTGGCAAAAGATGTGCAATGGCTTTCAAAATATCATTTTTTAAATTACTGGAAGACTTTGAAAGATGGTTCAAGGGTTTTTTTGGTATCGTTACCTAAAGGCATATTGTTTCTAGACATACAGACCACTTCAGATAGCTGCTGACTGGCAGCCATTCAGCATGTTTCTCGGATGAAGGGCAGGCTTTGAAATTCCAGTCGCTGGAGATGCTCCGTAAGACATAAACTATGTCTCAGGAGCAATCCACCAGCCCTCTGATGTTCCCCGTGATAAAACCTGTCATTAGCGCTTGCTTACGGAGAGCGAGGCCTTCTGCCAGGGAAGTAACAGCCGTGCTAAGTCCAAGGCTATGAATGGTTCCTACTGTCACGCACCATGGAGTTAAACTGCGAGCAGAGCGGGACGACCGGGAGGCAATTTCTCAGCAAGATCACAGCCAAGTCTCCTTTTATCCATCTGCAATTCTGTAGGATGGTGCAATTCGGTGCTATATGGAGTTAGAAGGGAGATGTTGATGCGGATAACCAGGTCACTCTGAGCTACGCTGGCATTGAGCAGGTCTGCAACTAAACCCGGCTGCTTCAGAGCCCATGTCTAACTCTACTAAAGAAACCGTACCCGTTGACAGGTTATCCCATATTTGCCTCCCGAACTACTTCCATATTCCTCCAAAAGAAATGCAAAACTATATACCTTGGTTCAGACATGATATTCCTCCAAAGCAGCTCTTAGGGACTAAGGCTGGAGAAAAGATAGGCAGCCCACTGCTCAGACCCAGTATAAAAAGGATTGTTGCTAAGTCACCCAAACGACCAGAGCTCACAATCAATTGTGAGCACAAAATTGAAGATCGGAAATTTGCCTCTAAAAAAAACCGACATCACAAGTATTTAGGAGCAAACTTTAGACAGCTCAGTGGTTTGGATGAGTAGGACCTGGTGGCACGAATGCTTTTTTTTGAGCAAACAGAGCTCGCAAAACTCGATGAAAGGGCTTTATCATGAGATCTCACTCGGTTCCCCAGCCAGGCTGGGTTCACCACCAGACAGGTCCTCCCACCGGTTTTTCAGCACTAAGATAAGCAGCTCTTGTCTGCTTCTCTTATCTGGTACAAATCCTATCAAGATGTTTCAAATATGGATGGACGGATAGGCTTGAATAGGACAAAAATGGACTCAGAAAGAACTTTTCCTTGAGGTCGGTATACCTTCATTTTTAAATGCTCTCTTTATTCTCATTGCCTCTGGAAGTGCAGTACCTTGAAAACTAAATGGACTAATATCCAATAAATGGACTATGCAAAATAAATGGACTAAATGTTAACCCCCTTCCTGAACCCAAAGCCACCATCACTAGGTTTGTCCCTAAACCTACTTTCCATGACAACTGGTGTAACATGGACACCCAATGTCACTTAGCAAGCAGCCGACCACATCTTCTGGCTGCAAGAGGATTAAAACCCCGGGCTCTTTTCTTCCTTCCTGTTTTGTAATCCGGAGGGAGAGCCCCGTACCTGCCACAATGAAATCCTTGACAGTTTTGGTAGTGGCTCTCGACTTTTCAGCAGCAAGAGGAAACCTGCATCGTGCCTTCTGGTAGAGGATGAATGCATCCTCACGGGCTCCTCTCCACCAGTCCAGCTAGGAAGCCACAATGTCAACATTACCCCGTCCTCATGTCAAAGCTTGTCCAAGTTGGGAGTTGCTCCTATTTTTGCTCAAGGCTGTTTTTAATCCTTCTCAACCTGCTCTCTCCACCTCCTTGTCTGCAGGTGTCTTCCCATGTCTCCTACACTCCTCCCGTCTTCTCTCCATCAAGCTCTCTGCCACCAAATTCTTTATGTTACATGCCACGTCCCTGCCTCCTTGGGGACAAAGTCCCGGGCCCTGCTTCCACCATCAAAACCCATCTCTACTGACAAGTCTGTAAGGAAATAAAACAGGTTAGACTGCAGGTCAGAGGAGGACGTCGAACATTGTCCATGGAAAGCTGTTATGTATTTCTGCCCATCACATCACAGTCCCCTTGTCTTTCAGAGGGCAAGAATTTGGGGTCAGACACTATGTTTTCTGCTGGGTTCGCACAGTGTCCAGCATATCAGAGCTCTGATCCCAGTTGGCGCCCCGGCGTGATACCATAATATAAATTATAACACAATTGGCTGCTAACTGCAACCAAAGGACAAGCAGCTCTCTTCCAGGAAGGAGAGGACAAAAGCCAGATGGCTTGTTCTAATTCTGCGAATCTCCTCCTAGGAAGGCTCTTACCCTGCCAGCACGCAAATCATGTCACGGGCCGGACATTAACACTGGGAGCGAGAGCGTGACAGAGGGGCTAATTTCTCCCAGAAAAGCAGGATTTTCTGGAATCCCCGTTTTCCAAACGATCACCGTGAGGTTGAGCCTGCAGACCAGGTCTGAGCACCTCCAGAAGTGCAAGGACTTGGGATCCAGAGCCACAATGTAAGAGCAGAGCTCCTTCCTGTTCAAGAAGCACGACCGAGTTATCCCCGGCCACCATTTCCAAGTCACAGAGTATTCTTCTGTACTATCAGTTATTCACACCAGACCCGTGCACTGCTCCAAAGTCTGCAATCTGTACCAGATAAAAGACGTTTTGCCCTTCCAAACAGCTGCACATAGCATGCCAATTCATTATTCATAATTCATGCAACTTTCCTACTCAAATCCTGGCATCAGGAAGCCCAAATTATGCCTCACTGGCAATAGCACCCTCCAAAAATATTACACAGACTCCCCCAACTCAGCTCTCCGCTGCCTGACAGCCCCACTTGACAATACTCAGTTTTGGTGCAGTCAGCTTTTCATCTATAGTTCTCCGAGCACTTTGGAAAAGAACAAGACTATTTCCCAGACTGGGAAAGGGAAGTAGAGAAAGATCAAATGACCTGATGAGTTCAAACAGCAAGTCGGTGGCGCAGCCAACAATCAAAGCCAAGTTTCCTCCGTCAGAGTCCAGCAACCTACCAGCCGGACCTTGCGGCCTCCCAGCTATGCTGCTTCCAGCTTCACCAAAACTCAACTGCAAAGCCGCTGGCTCGTGATAAGCGTCATTTTTATCCCAACGCGTTTTCCGTACATAAAAGCCATGTGGTCGAAGGGGCGAGGGCCTAGTTTATAACAAAAAGTTTTTGTTTTTCTGAGCCCTGTCTCTGCTGCAAAGTATCATTTCAAACCCTTGAGACCATTTAGGCTTTAAAAACCCCCCCAAAAAACAAGTCTGGTTCTCTATCCCCCTTGCTTTGTTTCCTCTTTTGCATCTGAGTGGGTTTGGTCTCATCCAATGCCAAACCCGACTCGTCCCCAGGTATTTTGCCTAATTGAAATTTTCATTTTTTCAGAAAAGAGGTCCAGTTTAAAGATCTCGACCACCTCTGAGGCCATTGTGCGGCAACGGTGCTTAACCTTGCTTGACCTTGAAGCCAGTATCTTGTCGAGAGGAGTTGCCGTGTTTAGACGCAACGTTATGCACAGATCACTCACAGTTTGTTTAATCCGCGCCTGCTATTTTCATGCATGGCTAAGTAAGTATTACTTAGAGGGGGCAAATGTCTGACAATTTTCGTGCAAAAACTTACCAAACTGATGGAAGAACTCAGGTGATGCAGGTTAATGAGCTGTTGC
>NW_005842332.1:850077-866241 GCF_000455745.1 Alligator sinensis | reverse complement strand
GGAATGTAAAGGGCGCTGGGTGGAGAAAAAGTCCTTGAGGAATATATTGCTTGGAAAGTAAGTGGTTTTGGCAGGATTGCAAAGGACATCTCATTTCTCTGCCCTGCCAGAAAAATCAATCTATGCAGCATTTCGTTCTCACCTTAGCTACAAAAAGGCATTTCCCCTAAGGTTTTGTACCAGTTGAGCTCTACTGGGGAAAAGGCAGTCATAAACTCCTATAGGAAGGTTTCAGACTGGATGTAAGAGGAAGGGGCTTTGTAAGATCACCGGGTCCAGCCCCCCTGCTCTGGGCAGGAAAGACCGCTGGGGTCAAATAACCCCAGGAAGGTGTGCGTCCAGTCTCCTTTTGAAGATCTCGTCCAGCCCTAAACATCTGTGAATCTGTGTAAAGAAAGGACTGGTATTCCCTGCACCTTATCGTCCCATCCTGACTTGGACAGGTGAGTTATCAAAGCAAATAAGAGGCTATGAACCTGCTTACATAATGGGTGTCCTCTAAAAATGAGAAAGTACAGCTATCCATGATGTAGGCAGGTTCATAGCCTACCTACATCCATGATGCTACATCCATGATGCTACCACGAGTGGGGCAGAGCCACAGCGGTGCTGGGAGATGTCAGGCTAAGAGGGGGCAAAGCTGATCTTAGATGCAAGCTGCTGCCTTGGGCAGCACCGCAAGGCACCGAACCACCTAAAAGCCTCAACTGCTGCAACTGCAAGAGCACCTTCTGCAGGCAGGGCAGATGCAACTCCCTGGGGCAGGCAGTAAGGTTATGCGATGCCCTCCCCAGGGTTTTGCCCACACTCAAGCAGAGGGCACGTGAGTCCTGACAGGCTCCGAACAGACCGCTCGCAGCTGTCCCCTGGCATACGCACGATGCTATGAATCAAGAGAGAAAACTGTTTGCTTCTTAAATGACCCAAATTACAAAAATGGGAAGTAACTCCACCAGGTTTTCAACACATCCTAAAAGGGTCAGGGGAAAAAAAAAAAACCACACCAATAAGACAGGAGGAGAGAAACACTTTCATGCCCTCTACCTGCCCTTTCCTGCCTTATAACACGACAGGAATTGCTGAAACATTATAATGCCCCTGCAGTATGCTGCGAACAATACTACACATTTTGAAGTGTTATTATTATTTTTTTTTGCCTGGTCTGATCTCTATTTCAAACTCAGTGCTCTACTGCTAGCCCAGCTTCTGCATACACTTACGCTTCCTTAAGTGCCAACACTTTAATATTGATTTGTCTGCATTCCTGGCCTTTTGTGCAAGTATAAACATCATAACTCTCTGGATGGACTGGAAAGGTACACCCAGAATGCCCTTGCTGCCAAAGAGGAATGGCTACAGAAAGGAAAAGCCAGCCAACACAGCTAAAAGAAATCAAGCAATTAAAAAGCACTGTTAAAAGCATCCAAAAAGATTGATACCCCTTAAATCAACAGCTGGCATTTCACCAGGTGCTCAGACACTTAGCTCCCTGTGCTATTTTTATATATTTATTTGTATGCCTTTTGAACGAACCATAATTCATCTTCTGGACTTTTGTGAAAGCAATCAGCTGAGGACAGGGGAATTGGACTGCCTTCAGAAGACAGCAAACTCCATACCCCCAGCCTGTCAGGTATGATTGTCAGAGACCAGGGCTGCATTTGTATATCTGACAAAAGATTGCTTTACATTCACTTATTTCTCTACCTCTGAGCCAAGGGCTATAGTAGAGTCAAGCGAGGAATAACACAAGGGGTTTTGACAACTATTTCTCACAGAGGGGAAAAATTATTGCGCACAGCTCTGCTCTTAAAAGCAAAAAAATTCTGAGATCCCTCCTCCCTCTCACCCTTCAAGAAAGGAAAGATTGTACTCTCCAATTTTATTTTCCTATTGTAAAAAACCTGTCTTTACATTTACGAATTAAACATTTTTTTTTTTTAATTTGGAAGTTTTATGTTCTCGGCAGATGTTTGAAAACCTCCAATGGATTAAAAACATATGGGAAGAACATGGAATTCAAACCACAGGTTTTTATTAAGCAATGTGACTTCTAGTGCAGATTTCATCAAAGCCAAGTAAATATTTTCTCCTTCAACTGGCAGCTTCCCTTTAGGTTTCCCCTCAAGAAAAGATATATGTATCTCTCTCTATATAGACAGAGATAGATATCTATATATAGCTATATCTGTATAGATAGATAGAAAGATATCTATGTAGAAATATCTATAGATATAGAGTTTTCTATATAACTATATATACAACTATATTTATATCTATATATAGATATATAGAACGATATCTATATAGAGACATCTATAGAGATGTCTATATAACTCTATATACAAGTATATATCTATATAGAATGATATCTATATAGAGACATCTATAGTTATAAAGTTTTATATATAACTATATATACAACTATATGTATATCTAGAGTTTTATCTATAACTATATATATAACTATATATCTATATGCATATATAGATAACTATATATACAACTATATGTATATCTATATATATCTATATGTATATCTATATGCATATCTATCTATATAGATAACTATATATACAACTATATGTATATCTATATGTATATCTATACATAGATTAACTATATATACAACTGTATGTATATCTATTCTATATAGATAGATATGCATATAGATATACATAGATATAGATATACATATAGTTGTATATATAGTTATCTATATATACATAGTATATAGATATACATATAGTTTTATATATAGTTATCTATATAGGTATTTATATCTATATCTATATAGATATACATATAGTTGTATATATAGTTATATATAAAACTCTATAGATAGTTTTATGTCTGTCTGTCTGTCTGTCTGCCTATCTATCTATCTATCTATCTGTATCTAGTAACTGTATATGTCTGTGAATACAGACAAATGTAGTCTAAGAGTGATGTTGTAGCCATGATGGTGCAGAAATCGTGCAAAACAGAGAGATTTCTTAGAGTGATATCTTTTACTGGACCAACTGTGTAGCCTATGTATTTGACAGCACAGTGGAAATGAATGGATAATCCTACCAGGATGCACCGGTTTGAGTTCAACCTCAGAGAGGAGGATTTGATCTCCCAAGAACAAATGGAAAATGCTGGTAGTCGCACTGCTATAGCAACAGGCCACATAGGACAAGCAGGAAACCCTTCCAGAGGAAGGTAAGCAGCCATCAGACCAGATTTCTGCTGGGAGCAAGCATCCCCTTCAGGACCAGTTGGTAAGGAAGGATTTGAACTCAACCCTCAGAGGTCTTGAAAGCATGAGATGACTCCAGTGATTTCCAGTCTCCACGCCCCACTCACCAGATCTTCAGCAGACGTCACAGTAATGCTGTCCCCCATTCCACCAGGTCGAAACGACAAGTCAGCAGCGAGCCAGAGGAGCAGGGAAAGCACGTTCAGGCTCAATGGTTGCATCGCTCAGAAAAGCAATCCGATTTGGCGTTCGTAGGGGAAGCCACGGTGAAGCTTCAAGAATGCAGAAGGGTAATTCAGGCTTGCATTGAGTGTTTGACACATGCTGAAATGCTTTTCTGAACTGAGGTTTGACTCCTTATCTCAGCCCTCTTCCTGTCGAGGCCGGTACTTGTCAAACACAGCTATCTCAATGCGTTTGCGGAGCGTCAGAGCATTTCCTCGAGGGCCGAGTGTGCCTTTCCCACTGGAATGTCAAGGGTGCTTAATACCCACGGAGACAGGATCTAATCTAGTCTGAGTACTTGGAGCAAGTGCTTTCATGGGACAGAGATCCAACCCCGTTGAACCCATATAGCCCAGCCTCATGGGCCATAGTTACCGATGGCATCCAGGGCAGCTTCACAGGACATGAATCACTGGATTCCCCTATATATCCAATACATTTACACAGCAGTGAATGTCCTCCTTTAACTTCCAGCTCTTCTCTAACACACACTATGGATCTCTGACTCCAGGTACCAGTGACAGAATCAAGCATCACCCAACTACCTTGCTACTTATAGGCAAAGGCGGACTCCTGCCCAAAACTGGATTGGCAGCCCCATAGGCCTAGATTTCCCTAGCTAGCCACCCAGAAAATATGATGCAAAAGAGACAATGGCATGAGATCATGGTACCCCACTCCCATGCCCTATGCCCGAGCTGCAAGAGTGCCCTCTAAAAATGAGAAAGTATAGCTACTCCTCGCTTAACGTCATAGTTACTTTCTTGGAAAATGCGACTTTAAAGCAAAACGATGTTAAGCGAATCCAAGTACATCACAGTAATTACCTACTGGCAAGCGACGGCCAAGCAACTTTATAACCGAACATTGCGCGACTTTAAACGAGTACGTTCTCTAACACATCAGAACGTAATAACGAAACAGCGTTAAGTGAGGAGTACCTGTAACTCCATTTCCATATTTCATTTAGCTCTGACCCTCCAGGTTGAAGCAACGAGTGAGTGTGATATCCATTGATGTTGGCTGTGATGGTATCAGCACTGAGCACTGGACAGACACTGCTAAACCTATATATTGGTGAGGTCTTTCATGATTATGCCCTTGGACATTCATTTACCCAGCCCTATTGCCCGTATAGGTAATTGTCACAAGACCGATGTGATGACTCAGGGTCTCTTTGCTGGTGAATTATCCTGGCTCCATATACCCCTTGGATCATCTACTTGTTGCCTGTATCCCAAGCATTTATACTGTAATACTCTGCAACAAAACAGGTCATCCAGAATCCCGGCCATATAAAGTATCATACTCTCCAAAACCAATTTTTCACCCTGTCTCCATATACCAAAAATGCCAATAGAGGTGTTTAATACAGGTGTTTTAATACTGTGTCAGAGGAGAAAGTGTCCTCCTGCAATGCAACCTTGTGTGACCAATGAAACATTTTTATTTTACTTTTAGTCCAAAAGAATCCCTTTGCTTTCAGAGACCTACAGTGGTAAGAAGCACTTGGAATAATTTTGGCCCAAAATAGGAAGCAATCTGTTCTATTGAGTTTTCCACACCTTAGAGGATTAAATAATTAGCTAAACTTCTGTATGCTGCATCCATCCAAGTACTCACAAATTTGCTCATCACAAGTCTCAAAGGAAACTTATGCAACGCGGCACAACCTGTATTAAGGTCACCAACACACACGCATTATATGCAGATGTATAACAACATTTCTCTCTTCCATTCACCGCCTTCATGACCAGTAGAGCTATCCAGATAACCTCAAACTAGCCTTTTCTGTCTCACCGTGAAGGGATGACCTAACCATCGCAGAAGACTTCTAATCATCCTTTGGCATCCCATCAACCAAGCTAGAATGAAACCTTTAAAGTCAGGTTTTCGATATGACCACAAATCAGCTTGCAACTCTGTCATTTTTGCCCTAAAATTCTTTTTAATTTTGGTAACTTAAAATATGCAGGCCTCTATTATGCCATATTGCACATAGACAAATTACAGCGTTCGGCTCTATAAATAGCAGCCTCGCAGTCACCGTATGTTCAGTAGTCGCTGTCTTAACCTCCAGTCCTGACCCAGTCCTTTGCCAATGGCATGGTATATATTTCTATGGACAGGTCACAAATGGTCATTTGATAACAGTATAAACCTGTCGGGAATCTTCTAAATGAATCTTTTAAAGACTGCTCTGAAATTGTACTATGGAGTTCACAGAAGGTTTAATTAATCCAATCCATCTAACCACTTGTAGAATTAGAGGCGAGTAAAGATTTCCGAATCAGTAACGTAACTTGAGGAATTCACTCTGTTTTTCATTGGCAATGTCTCAATGATTAAATCCTGATTCTTGGGGTTTGTTTTTTTTAACTTTTAGCCATTCCAAATGATCTGCCAGATAATTAAAGGGGATCGTTCTTGCCCAGTAAACTGTCTGCAAGCGATACACCGCAAACCTTTCATCATCTGGGTTGTTTTGATGCGTGGGTACACTACCTTTTCCCACCTGGATAACCGAATTGCATGATTCTTGCAAAGATGGGAGTAATAAACGTGCCGCTTCCTTTCCAAAATCCTTCTGCAGAATCCACTGTTGCCACAAACATTTCTGCTTGTTAGCAGAATATTCACGGACAGGGAACAAAGGCTGAATCAAAGACAAACAGCTGAGACTGAAAAGTATAAAGGAAAAGGAGCAATAAAACAAAACCAGAGAGCAGTGCTGCTCTAGCAAGGGCAATGACAAGTTGCATCTCCCCTCCACGCTCCTCTTAAGCTACGACTTCACTGCCAGCAGAGGCAATTTTTTAAGAGCAACATAACTAGCCTGCATCTGAATGGCAACTCCTAGTAAAGACAAGGCACCTGTTTTTACCTCTAGGAGATCAACGCTGGGCCCCGTCCACTTGCCTGGATTTGACCTTATCTGGCTACAGCAAGGAAATAACAACACAGCCTTGTCTCCTGTAAAAATTTAGCTAAGGCTAACAGGCTCCCAGCCCAAAAACTCACCTTTTTTGGCCATGAACACACAGCCTTCATCTCTGAATACGGTATGCCTTTTCTCTTCCTCGTCCACTGCCAACAACTCAGGACACAAACTCAAAACGAGCAGCGTTCAGCTGTTTCTGCAAACTGGGACTGACAAACTGGGTGGGAAGTCTTACCAGGTGGCCATCAGATGAGATTTTCCCATACCAACTCTTTCTGGCCAAGGCCAAGGCCACCATGTGACAACCAATCTTGCCCAGGCACTTTTGCACCTACTCCTAATGGGGACCTGAGCAATGTAAAGATACCAGCTCTTGAGAAGATATGGCCCTGCCCTCTCCAGGTTCCTCAGTTTCTCTCAGTGGTAAAATAGGCCTAACATTTCATTCTTGAAATGTTGGAGCACTCAGGTGAGAAATGATTTACTGGTGGTTAGGCTGACAAATCACCTGCAAATATTACCATCATGATGACTGCACAGCTGTTGCAGATATGGACTTGGATATATCATGAGCTCATCTTCCAAACCATTTCTGCTTTCCCATTCCACTTCCTTCTGTGTATTTATCTATTGCATATCTTCCAGATCCTAGACTATGAGCTCACTAGGGCAGAAACTATTTTTTCTGTTGCCCATACGGTGCTGAACAAAATGAGGCTCTGCTCACTTTGCAGGGACCTTCAGTATGCAATAGTAGCAGCAGCATCAACAGGGATCCTGTTTCTTTCCTCATTTTTTAATCTGAAAATTGGGGTTTTTTAAAAAAAGGAACCCCAAATCCACATTTTTCGGTGCTTAAAATGAAATCCTGCTAATAGAGGTAGAGGTAGAGAGTGGTGTTTAATTTTAATTATGGGAATATGTGGATTTGGAGTTACTTTTTTTAATCTGAAAATCGGAGATTTTTTTTTTAAATCAGAGAAAACCAGGATTCCTGATCCTCAATAATGATACTGGTAATCTATCGATTGAGAATAACACAGCACTGCTCATTCTCCATATGACCACATCATCATCATGGTGAGGTGGAGCCATGCCTTATAAAGGCCAAAGTATTCCTGATTTTGCATAATTTTCATCCACAATGAGAGATTTTTCTTTTCTCCTCCATGGAAAATGAGAGAAAAGGAGAAAATCATCGGTAATGATACCGGTAATCTATCGATCGAGAATAACACAGCACTGCTCATTCTCCATATGACCGTGTCATCATCATGGTGAGGTGGAACCATGCCTTATAAAGACCAAATATTCCTGATTTTGCATAATTTCCATCCACAATGAGAGATTTTTCTTTTTTTCCTCCATGGAAAAGAGGGGGTGGGATGTCTGTAATCAGGAAACAGGCCCCCAGGCAAGCACACGCAATCAGCCTGGATAGACGTTCAGCCACTTGGCAGCTCCTGCCCTGCAAATCCAGATCACCGGCTAATTGCTTTGTTCTAGCAAAGAGCCCGATGTCCCACCAGACTAGCTGCAAGTCAGCGTTGCCGGGGTAACAACTGCACGGTCTGGCTATCCCGACAAAAACTTGCACTCACACCAGCTTAAAAGAAGTGATGTGATAACCCGCTCGTTTGGGGGAGACATTTGCATATAAAGAAGATGTTCCCAGTTTGACCTTTTGCTCTCTGACTTCTTAAAAAAAAAAGAAAAAGAAACAGGCTGCTGAGAAACGAATGCCTCACAATGAATGGACACCATTGTCTACTATGATCTGCCTGTCCTTTAACTAGCAGTTAATAAAGCAGAGAGGAAGTGAAAAAAGAAAAAAATTGATGAAGCAACTTGCAACACGGGGGGGGGGGGGATAAAATATAGATATAGATGTATCTATATTCATATATCTATATCTATATATCTCCTTACTTTGTGACTAGCAGGCTGCAGGTTAATAAGATCTGTCTTTGTATATCTCAAAGGTTTATATGAACAAGAGTCTATTTCTGCTTTTCATGAGATACGAAATGCCCCACAACACCTCTCTCCCCTTTTCTACATTACTTTAAGCCTGCAAAAGGCAGCTTATTTGCTGACATCAGTATTATTTCCCATGTCCACAGACTCAGCTTTCAAGGACAGGTAAAAATCTATGTAGATAGATAGATAGATAGATAGATAGATAGATATCTATATCCAGATAGATAGATCTGTGTTATAGATAGAGATCTATACCTAGATATAAATATCTATCTATATCTAGATAGATAGATAGATAGATAGATAGATAGATCTATCTAGATATAGATCTCTATTTATATCTAGATATAGATATCTATCTATCTAGACATATATATATTTATATCTAAATATAGATATCTATCTATCTAGATATAGCTATATATTTATATCTAGATCTATCTAGATCTTGATATCTATCTATCTAGATCTTGATATCTATCTAGATATAGATAGATATTTATATCTAGATCTATCTATCTAGATATATATCTATCTAGCTATCTATCTAGAGATAGATATCTATTTCTATCTAGATATAGATATCTATCTATAAAAGGGGTCCACTGAATCTGATTTTTCTGCATAGCACAGGCTAGAGGATCTTACCTACAGGTCCCTGCAGGAAGGGCGATAACTTCTAGCTATGTTGCGGAAAAGCCATCGGATCTCAATATCAAGTTTCCTGGTGCCAGAGAGCGAGAAGCCGTGCTATCCTTTGATAATAATAAGTTCCAATCATTAATCATGGGCAGAAATATTTCTCCTTACCTCAGCAGTGGGTTTCATTTGTTTTATGCATGCCTTGCATTACCTCATCTCCTACCGTTACCCCAACTCACCACACCACTTCCTAATGCTTTCCAAATGTACCCAGCTCATCCACTGTAGCTAAGAAAAAAATCTGATCACAGCTGTCGCAGGGCGAGAGGCTGAGTGCACAGACCCAAATTCTCAGCTCCTATTCACAGTCCGAGTGGAGCCCTTGGAGATCTGGCCCCATATCATCCTATCTATCCAACCCTAATATTGGGCCTTTTCTTTCATGGTGCCATAAACGGTCAGAAAGACCCTACTGCTGCCCTCATCCCAGATGTGTATCACTGAGACCCCATTGACCCAAAAGAGGAGAAAAAAGACCTCTTTGATGTTCATGATTCCAATACAGCTGGGATACCGCAGTACAACAGGGCTAAGCCTGCCCTGGGCTCCTTTGGGCCTGCAGGATTTTGCCTCAAAACTTCATATCTCTTTTAAAACACACTGGCTTATTCCATACAAAAAAATTGACATATTAACAACGGAGGGAAACCGCAGCACATCACCAGCACCTGGGTTTTCAAGGTTACACTCTACAAAGACGACTTCTTAGACCTCTTGGTGGCTTCCTGTTTATAAATGAAAAGTTGAGTTTCTTTCAGGCCTGACATATTTGTCCCCGAGTAAGTTTTCAGCAAGATAAAACTGATCCCTGATTTTCGGAGATGGACAGCTGGTGAGATCTTCATGTGGCTCAGAGCAGCCATGCTCTCATCACTGCTCTGAACTCATAAAATGTGTCATAAGACCTTTAATAAAGGCACATGGCAATGAACTTGGTTTTACACGGCTCAACAGTGTCTCTTTAAGAGGGGGGAGAGAGGGGATGGGACAAAAAATGCTTTTGTACTCCATCAAGAAGTACACCAGGATGTAAACCCTGGCACAGATTGCAGCGTACAGAGAGGAAGTCATTAATCTAGCTGCCTGGGAACCCCATTGTGCCGATTACTACAACCATAGCAGTCATCCCGTTATCTCTTCCTTTCTTGGCTTTTTTTTTTTTTTTAATAAAGGGATGGGACAACCGGGTACGGAGGCAGGAGGTGAAATCAATTAAATGTATTCTCTCCGCCAGAATGCATTTCAACTCTATTTATACCCACTGTAATTTTTTTTTAAGTGTTAGAGGGATGCTTCACTGTAAACAAGGCTTGGGCCCACAAGTTTACCTTTAAAATATATCTCTGTATATACAGGACATGAGGAAAATGGAAGGGTTTGTAGCTGCCCATTTCCACGGGCATATTCAGCATGTTACACCAGAAAATGTATAAAGTAAGAAAGCTTGGATATGCTAGAGGCTAATTTCAGTAGCTTCTCTCTAAGGCACAGCATCATTTACTCAAAGTCTTCTGCTGGTAGATTCATACCGCTCGGAGGCCAAGAATAAAAAGGAGATAGTGTTTCCAGCAATGCCATTTTAAAAGGGTCTGCTTGGGATATGTGGGGAAGGGGGCACCTGGCACCATCCATCAGGAAATTGCTTTCAAGTCTCTTCCTCTCTCCAGACCTGATTTTGAATGTTCATGCTGTTTTAGTTGGGCTTTGACTGAGCCCTGGACATGGTGGAACAAGAACCTTGGAGGCTGCTTTCTCAAGTCTCCGTGCTCTACGATCAGACCACTTGGCTCCCAATCCAACTCATTAGCCCCTCTGATCGTCAAACTTATGAGTACTTCTCTCTTGTCTCTTTGGCCAGTGCACTCCAAGAATTATGGAGTGAAAGCTGTCACCACTAAGATGGGCTTAAACTAGAAGAGTAGTCCCAAACCCTGCAACACTTTGAGGACATCTGGCTTTTAACCGGCTGGTCAAACCCCTCTTTTTATCAACCTGGTTCTCCATCCCCCATCCTACAGCAACCAATTCCACACAGGTACCAAAAAAGAAAGAGAAATAGAAGATTAGGGCAGAATCTCCTTTCCATTTGGGGTACGGTGAGATGCAAAATGACATCTGAGCACTTAAGGTCAGGCTCACCCCATCTCAATCATACAAACTAGGGAAATGTGATCCTCATTCAAAAGCAGAATGGCAAATCTTATACTTATCTCAATGAGCGACTGTTGAACTTGACAGGTTTGCAAATCCAGGTCCAATACTATTCAAATCAGCATTCAATAAGCCTACCTTTCTTCAGGAAGAACCTGAACGACCAGGACTCTACTGTATTAGATACTGGGCAAGCAAAACAGAGAAGCAGTCCCTGCCCCAAACTATCAAAACACTGGAGTCTAGGAGACTGAGCTAACTTTTTCTCTCTTTCCCCCGCCGCTTGCTCAGAGCTCCTGCTTTTGACAAGATTGGAAAATATTACAAGAGTAGCCTTTCTTGTGGGATTTTGGCACCGTTACTGACTCTGGCCTGTGCAGACCTGGCTAATCCCATGGCATGTCACTAAACACAAAGTCATGAAGAGGAAAACAAATTATCCGAAACATTTTCTAATCTGTAAAAAAAAACCCCAAAAAATCACAGATCGGTTTGAACAGGGGTGGGGGTCACTTCTCATTTATCCAAACGGGATCCCATATCCCTAATCTCCACAGATGCAGTTCACCAAAACTCAATGCTTCTTTCACCGACTTGTCTCTGAGAAACAAGAATGGAGTTCAGTAAGTGTATTATTTCCAAATCCATCAAAACCCTCGGAAAAATAACAGCCCAGTGGGAGACCATCTGGCTGACAGTTAAAAGCCAGACTCTTAAAGTGGAAGAAACCTTGAACAAAACCCAGTCAATAATGGCAAATGTTGAGTTTATGCAGTGGAGCCCAGGCTTAGGTTAAATAAATGATAAATGAATGAATTAAATGGGTACACTGGATAGCAGATTTTTTTTAAGGGTCTACATTTTCAAGTGACCTTTATTTTCTGGGTCCACATCTTTAGGACCCCAGCTGGAGATGCCTTTGGACTTGCTGCACACCCAGATGCTTGGCAGCTCTTCTGAAGAAGTCTCAGGCCTTTCAACCAGGGCTAATGGACTCTCCTCCAAGACGATGTTTCTACAGTGTACAAGACACTGGACCAGATAAGGCCGCACAGATCGGGATGTGTAAGGGACCCTTCCCATTTAGGCTCGGCGATGGCCACGCTTTAGGTTCCTTCCCACTGCTCAGCTTGAGGAACATATAAGCCTGAGGACCTGCATCTTTAGAGAAGATGGATAGGAGGGAACTGAACAGAGTGACTTCCTCAAGCCACATGAACTTTCCCAACCCAAAGCCCTTGCTAAACGAGCATGTCTTCACAGGAGATGCTGAGGAGCAATTACTCACCACTGGAGAACTACACAAGGAAGGGACTTGACGTTGCACTTATACAAAGGAATAGATCAACGGGGAGTCTGGCCCCAAAGGCTTCCTAGCATTGCTTTCTGTAAAAAGGGAAGCCAGGTTTCTGCCATGCAGCAGAAGAGACAAGCAGCTTAAGAGCGGTCAGGCTTTCTGTTGCTTCGGTGGTGGGGACAGACTCCACGCTCTGCTAACAGCCGGCAGTAGCTTTGCAGTCGCCTGCCATGACCGGAGCCAAAAGCAAACAAAGCGGTCGCCTTTCTTGTTACAAGAAACCCCCTCCGGCTGCACTATTGAAGCCAAGCTGCAATGGCTCTGAAAAGCACAGCATCCATCGAGGGGGCTGCTTTTGTGCGGCCTTGTAAAGCATGCGCCACATCTCGTGGGCTTTCATTCTCAGCCAAGGAAGTGCTGAAATGGTTTTCTCAGCCCCTGTCAGCAGGTGGGATGCAACACCCGAAGCAGCTGCCTGGCTTTTAGTGCCCGACCAGGGCATCGCCGTGGAGCAACCCCAACAGGCAGTTCTGAACCAAGGGCCATGCAATGTCTGGATAGTCTAAGGATACATGAGGCAAAGAGGGGATTTTATAGATTTCATAGACGTTAGGGATGGAAGGGACCTTGCAAGATCATCGGGTCCAGTCCCCTGCACAAAGGGCAGGAAGTCAGATGGGGTCAGATAACCACCCAAACATTTCTTGAAGTTATCCAAGGTAGATGCTTGCACCGTTTCTGGGGGGAGTCTATTCCAGACTCTGGAGATTTGGATGGTAAAGAAGTTTTTCCTTATGTCTGGTCTAAAATGGTCTTCCAACAGTTTGTAACCATTACACCGTGTCTTCCCTTGGGGTGTCCTGGTGAACAGATGTTCTCCCAGATCCTGGTGCACATCCCTTCCATATTTATAGGCTGCCACCAAGTCACCCCTGAGCCTTTGCTTCTCCAGGCTGAAGAGTCCTGTGCCTCTCAGCCTCTCTTCATAAGGCCTCATCCTCATAAGGATGCTGAAACCAAACTAAAGCAGCACAGCTGCACTTCCAAGGTGGTGAACCCAGACTAGAGCTAGTGTCTCCGAGAAGTGGAGCTGTGCACATTTCAGCTTTACAGTGCGAAACCCATGAAGGGTCTTACAACAGGTCCATGCACTGGGGAACAACAGCAGCTCTCCCTCCTCTGGGATGACACAATTATACTGCATCCCTGATGCAGTGGCAGTGCTAAAAGACCTCTGAAAGACTGGTCCCTACCTACCTCTTGCTCCCAGTCTGTAGTTACTTCTCATGCTATTGAAAACAGGGTAGCAGAAACAAGGTGGAGACCAAAGGCCATTCAGACTTACGGGTGTTTTCAGAGTTGGGTCTTATTTGGCATCAGCAGGCAACAGTGATGCAAAAGGCAGATGTAGTGAAAGCCTCAATTTGCTCAGGAAGTTCTCTCCCAAAGTATTAATAGAAGTTAGGCTCCTAATTCTGACAGGTTTTCCATGGGAATTGGGTGCCTTGCTGTCCTTTGTATTCATGAAAATCTCCCCCCTGCCCACCCACCATCGGTTGATGGCCAGCTACCAGAGCTGCTGTCAGGGAGAGATCTTCTCCCTTTTGCATGCTCAGCCAAGCAACACAAGCCCCTGCTAAAGCCCACATCCTTCACTGTTCTCCCAAAGCCTTGCCCACAGGTATCCATGCACCACTCAGGAGCTGGTTGGTCCCATTGATCCTGGATCTGCCTCACCTGTCGATCCTGGATCTGCCTCAACAGCGATCTTCAGACCCATCATGGAAGACAATCACCCTTGACTGCAAGGGACGGCCGAAGAGGAGGTTGATCCCACCACCACTGCTGCTCCCCAAGCATCTGTCTGATTTCCTGTTGACTGGGTCGAGTGGAGCAAGGGGCATTTCCCTCTGACTCAGCCTTAACATGTACACGTGACAGATCAATGGCTGTATCGTTGCAATGTGCGTCAATGCAAACTAAGGTACATTGGGATGTGGTTTATTTTGCATCGCAACCAACTCAAAATCACCAAAAAAACCCACAAGTGTAAAGGTGTGATGCAATTAAACCGCTAAAAAGGGCCATTTTCGTCACATGTACAAATGCCCAACAAGCCAGCTGTTGTCATTGGCACCTCCTGCCCACAGGTTCTGCTAAGGGAATCAGTTCTGGATAATGCCATTGTATCCAGGATGCGTTTCTATGATGAACTAAGGAAATGGTAAGGTTTGCATTGGAGAGGAGAGGCAACCTCGAGGGAGCGCGCCATCTCAAATACTCCAAGCGAGCCCAAATTACAGAGCCCATTACTGCCAGATGCTGCCCAACCTTAGCATTTCTTCTTGTGGTTGGGCAGGCCTGACCACATACTCCGGGTCTGTATTTTCTTTACCATTCCATTTAATGCTGCATTTCCTCCATTCAGCTGAAATCTCCTTATGTCACTTGGTTACTAAGCGCTGATCACTCTGGTCCAAGTTGCCCCTGCATCTCCAAATCAAAAAAACTGCTAAAAAAAAATCCATGCAGAGACTCCTCTTTCCTACAGAACTTGTTTTCCCATTTTATCACATGAACGCTTCATGCATGCAAACAATACAGGAAAGACAATTGATAAGAGTCCTCTTTTGTTTCTACATGCCGCCACCGGCGCTCTGGTTCAGTTAAACACCCCATAGAGCAAGACAAGGGAGGTATCTACTAGCTCTGTTCTGCAGGTTGGTGATTCTTGGCTCTGCTCTTACATTCATTTATTTTTCTTTACTCCGCGGAAATTTAGGGCAAAGACGGGTTTCTGCTAACTGCCCCACCCACACAAAGCTGGATAGGCATATTTGCTGTAAGTGCAACTCTTTTCCGCAGCCTAGAGCAGTTTTAGAAGGGTTGTTAGGATAAGTTACAAGGATGCTTTACACTGAGACAATACAGAGATTGTTACTCAGTCCTACATAGCAGACTAGCTGTGTTTACCTGGAAGACCCTGTCCTATTAGGAGACATTGATACCATTACAAAAGGACTAAGTTTTGCCAACCTATAGAAGCAGGGGAATCATTACCCCACCTGGATATAAAAGAAGATGGGGATGCCTAAGGTACAGGCGAAGCAATCTTGAGAGAGGAGCCCTGAAAACAATGAGCTATTTGAACTGCATGCAGCCAACCCAAAGGAAGGAGGAAGTTACATTTTCCACATTACATAGCCTGTGCCAGCTGATTCAGCATCAGAATTGAGCACAGAAATCAGGGCAGAGGCTATTACTAGGAAGCACGTTTGCATGAGGCATCTGTCCTTCCAGGACAAGATCTCATGGTGAAAGAGATGGCACAGCAGGTGGAGTTAGAGCTACAAAAGGTAAAAGAAAGGTAAGCAAGAAGGTTTGGATGAAGTTTTTCTAAACAAACTATAGTGCCATCATCATATAGTTCATTGCAAGGGTACAGCGCCTTCATCCGCCAATGGGTCGAAGGAAGAACAAGACGACAGGGAAGAAATGGTGCTAGAGAGGAGTTTACTACCTCCAGCAGTACAGCATTCAGTCATTTGCTGCTACCTCTCTCCAGTTACAAATGGCTATTAAATTTTAATTTCTCTGCAATAATATAAGGCAGCATGCCCTGGA
>NW_005842332.1:847697-850004 GCF_000455745.1 Alligator sinensis | reverse complement strand
CCTGCCCGGGCCCTGCCATAACTTCACAGCGTGACACTGAGTTCATCACCAGGACTAATTCCCCCGAAGCCAGCAGAATCACGCAGCAATCAAAACAGCATGAGATTATTATCAGGCCTCCGTTTCCTATGCCCACAACACACTGTCTGCCCTTCTTTCTCTTCAAATAGAAAATGTATCCCTTTCTGGGTGAATCAATACCAAGCAATGAAAGCACCAGAGGGACACTGTCTGCTGGAACTGTGTCACAAAAAGAAACAAGGCAAAACAAACCACATCACCGGACTCTCAAAACTTCCCTCGTTGCTTCCAAGAAATCCATAACTGTGCCTTGAAAGTACAGCTGCTATAAGTGCATCATGGGACACCAGGAACCATCCCCGAGTGCCCAACACAATAGCTGCAAGTACGGGACAAAGACAAGCCACAGCATGGTACAGCAAAGGTAAGAGGCACAGTCTGCACGCTGCCTGTATTGGGGACAAGCAAAAATTGAACATCTTTATTGACCATTCAAATGGACCTGAGTTAAAGACTTCCTCCTGGGTGTGAGCAACAGGAGAGCTGGGATGCTTCCGGGAGTGACCCATGCAAGGTTTTGCTGCAAAGTTCTTTCAAATACCTAACCAGGCTAGTGGAAGCAGAACTCATGGTAGAGGTGGTATCTTTTATTAAACCAACTAGATTTTTGCAAAAAAAATGTCTTTATTTGCAAGCTTTCGGGCACAAGCACCCTTCTTCAGGCACAGGGGAAAAGACTGTAAAAAACCAAACACCTTTGAGGTAAACAGATTATTCCAACTTTCCTCGGAGCCTAATCTGCTTAAAATGAACAGGAGACCTTACCACACCTTCAACTCTCCTATGAAATATGAACTATCATTTTGACCTAGGAGAGCTTTGACAACCTTTTCTCCTATGCCCGAAGAAGGGTGCTTGTGCCTGAAAGCTTGCAATTAAAGAATTTTTAATTTTTTTTGCAAACATCTAGTTGCTCTAATAAAAGATATCACCTCTACCATGAGTCCTGATTCCGGTTGCCCCTAGACCAATATGACTACTACTTGGATACCTAACTTGGGTTTAATCCTCCTACTGATGAGCATAGGTGTAGGCAGGTCCTCATATCACTTGTCCTTCTTGGATCAAACAGCTACACAGATTATTTTCTCCCCACTAGCACAGCAGCTCGTTGCAGCCTCACGTTCCAGGACAGAGGCGGTTGCTACACAGCGCTCCATTCCCAGTTTCCTATGTCCGCCTCAGCCAAAACAAATCACATTAAAATCCCTGCACATGTTTGGACATTTTTTTATCATGAATCAGGCCAGAGCAGGGAGCAGGGGCAAAGCCCACTGGAGGCTGCCCCAAAACATCCTGCTACGCTTCCTCCGTGCTCAAAGTGGGCTTTGGGGTGACAGAGAACGTGCTGCCACTTCGGTCCCTGTTACATGCAAGGGGAGGCTGGCTAGAGGCTGAGGAATGTTGTTATGTGGTTTTCCTTTTCTTCCCCCACGGAGACTCTAAAACTTCCCAGACAGTGATATTAAAACCCCAGGCGAGCCCTGAGACAGGTCTGAAGCCAGTGGCTGCTTTTGGAAAGCCTCAGCCCTCTCAGCTCCCCATTCTCTCTGCAAAGGGTGGATCTATAAAGCCAGCTGCATGCTAGGTCCCCCACCCTCCCTCGTTTTTCCTCCAAACGCCTACTTGTTACCTTTTCATTCTTTTCATTAAGGCTTTAGTGTGGCAAGTATCTGTGCAGAGCACAACTGGAAGCACCAGGGTGCTATACTGCAATGCAAACACGAGCAAAGGCTATGTAGGAGTCAAGTGCTAATTATAATGATCATTATTATTAGTGTATTGTAGAGCCTCCAACCAGGACCCCAACAAGTTAGGCATTAGGCTTCTGCAAAGCGGCTAGTATTCGCTTTGGATTCGGATTCGGCCGATTCAGAGGACAGTGATTCGATTCAGTAATTCGAATCACTGCTTCAATTTGATTTGGCCGAATCAGCCAGGCCCATCCTCACCCCCCACCCGGCAATGGGTGCCCTGTCCGCCCCAGCTCCCAGCTCTTTGGAAAAAAAAAAAAAAAAGCCCCGACTCAGCGAGTGCTGCTGAGCAGGGCACAACCCATGTTGCCCCCCACTGTGCCATGCTGCATGGGGGGCTCTGCACAAGCCCCCTGACCTCCCCCTCGCTCCCCCAGCCCGCCCATGGGTGCCCCGCCCAGGCCAGCTCCCACCCTTTAAGAAACCCCCCCCCCCCCCACAACAAAAAACCCAGATGTCCCCCCCGACCCGA